>NW_022599412.1:0-3977 GCF_009176505.1 Sitodiplosis mosellana | reverse complement strand
AAACGAAACCAAAATACACTTGTATTGGTCTCCACTACATGTGCATTTCTCTTTCGGGTCGTGTTCTCCGTTCCTAATGCACTTTGATAGAACTGAAGTGCTTGTGTTATATGGAACATTCAAAAGCGTCAAACTTGTTGATCGAAAGAAACACGCTTCAGTGTATTGGTAAACGCAACTCAGTGATGCGAACACAAAACACACAACAAATATATTTGGCGGTGTACACATCGAAGCATCTCACTGAGATTTCGCTTGACCATCGATACAAATCAATACGTTCCGTCTGCTTCGAGTGTGTACACCGCCAAATATATTTGTTGTGTGTTTTGTGTTCGCATCACTGAGTTGCGTTTACCAATACACTGAAGCGTGTTTCTTTCGATCAACACGTTCGACACTTTTGGATGTTCCATATAACACACGAAAACTGTAGCATTTCAGTTCTGTCAAGTTATTGCGAAAGGAGAACACGACCCGAAAGAGAAAACAAACAAATACGGAAGAAAAATGTGTGTGTTTTTTTTAAATTTACGTTGATATATTTCCTTATTTTAAAATATTTTTACTGTGGTATTCAAACCATTACCGTGCATTGAATGTGTATTTTTTCATTTCATTTTTGTTTAATGCATTACCGGTGTGAAGTGTTAATTTGCTGTGTTTTTTTCGGTTCTTGTCTTCTTCTTCTTCTTCTTTTGCCTGCTGCTCTTAATACGAATTCAAATCAATTGGGCAAAGTAATTTGCGTCCATATTTTCAATCCGAAAAAGTGCAATTGGTAGCACCGAAACAAAGAAAAACACGAGCGAAATCGTACAATCAATTTGTAATTGAATGAAATGCTACTGCATTTAAATATGTGCCAAGCCTTTAATTTTTTTCCGTGTTGTCGTTCGTGCATCTCTCGCGCTCTCTCACTTGCTTGTGTTATTATATATACACAATTAAACAATGAAAGTCATTCATTATTTTGTTTGATGTGACTCACCACTTCTTTTTCTCAGTGAGATTTCGCTCAAAATATTCTTTATCAAAAATATTATCAAGTAACTGTAAACGCAATCTTGAGTGAAGAATTTATTCAAATGTGAGAGAATGATTTGTTTCTGTGATGACATTATTTCTGTTGCATATCTCGTGCGAGCGTGCCACTAATTCTGTGCCCATGTCTATACATCAAATGAATATGAAAATGCTACGAAATTTGCGCGCAACACCGTTTTGACACCGTCAAATCAACTCTTGAATTGAATAAAATACTCCTCATGGAAATATGTGTTGAGTCCTTATCAGTTTTTTCAGTCGTTTCGTTCAGAATCTTGGCGTCTCTCCCATTCTCATACTCTCTCACTCGCTTGCTCGCATTGTGTTATTATAAATTTTGTTTCAAGTCATTGGGCAATGTGCGAATGTGTCAGCGAAATAAATGTGTGCATTTCTTTAAATGTGAAACGTTATCAAAATGTATGTTTACCCTTTGCCGGCATGGACATGGAATAAGCCTGTGTGAATATAACGAATACGTCGCATGTGACGTTCGCCGCTGTGTACGTGTATGTGAATGGCTTGACGATCGCTTGACCGTCCATACATCCAAAGGACTAGTGAGAAATCACTCTCTCGCACTCGCGCGCATTGCAAACATACACACGACATTCATAAGGCTCATACATATGATTTCAATTTTTCGCCGCCGTTGATTCCCTGTGTTTTTTTTCGGTTCTTTTCTTCTTCTTCTTCTTTCGCCTGCTGCTCTACGTCCTCAATATGAATTCTAATCAATTGGGCAAAGTATTTGCGCGCAAATTTTCAATCTGAAATTGAATCAAGTAGCTAAGCGAAAGTAGTAGCACCGAAACAAAGAATAACACGAGCGAAACCGTACAATCAATTCGTAATCGAATGAAACGCTACTCATTTAAATATGTGCCAAGCCTTTAATTTTTTTTCCGTCTTGTCGTTCGTGCAATCTCTTGCGCTCTCTCACTTGCTTGCTCACGTTGTGTTACACAATTAAACACTGAAAGTCATTCATAATTTTGTTTGATGTGACTCACCACTCCTTTTTTATCAAGTAACTGTAAACGCAATCTTTGTTTGTGTGATGACATTATTTCTGTTGCAATAAACACAATATTCGTTTCAATGGATGGATGGATGGATGGATTTCTTTGCGTGCAAGTAAATTTCTAAAATTAAATATGTTTTTTTATTCTACAGGTCGGAAGAGGTCAGTGCAAAGATTGCAAAGCAGGAAAGAGTAAAGGCAATGTCGGATGCGGCTACTGCCTTCAACGCATTGTCGACGGAAGATAAAGTGAAGAAGTTCAGAGAAATTCGGGCTTGTCTTCAAAGCGGCAGTTACAAGGCCAGATCAAATGAAAGTGCCAATAAGTCCCGTGCGTACGATGTGCTGAAAAAAATCTACGACCAACGAGGAATTGAAATATACTGCTTCTATTTCTGTGACACTTGTGTTGAGCCAAATGATATTATCTTTGCCAATACCCTCAACGGAACCTCAAAGATACTGTCTCACGTGAAAAGTTGTCACAATGACAAAAAACCTGATGCAAACGCAGTTGCAGGTGTGTCTGGTAAAGCCCTGGCAAATGCAACACCTCGAACGGTATCTCACGCCTCGACCTCCTACACGTTCGATGCATCCGCGCTCGCAGCCGCTTTTTCAACAATGACTGACATCGGTCATACTCATGGTGTACTCGAAGCAGATACGATTGCATCGCTCATGCCGAAGCCACATGAATGGTGATTTAGCCATAATTTTACCATCGTTTGATTACGTTTAATTATGTTTGCTTTTATTTAATTTAGGTCATTGACCTGGTTTACAAATGCCGGCAACTTGTCACGGTTGTTGAACAAGGCATATCCTGATACCGTGAATGCTTCAGATTTGGATGAGCAGGACAACAATGCTACGGCTAAGAATTCACAGGCAGGTGGATCGAACTGTTCAGCTTTGGCATCGAATTCGAACGGTCAGGCCAACGATAATGGAAAGCGTAAGCGTTCAAAGAAAGGCGAAGACGAAGAATGGTCCCCGCCAAAGACTAAAAAGAAGCAAGAGCGTGCAAAAGCAAAGAAGAGTCCGGCTGCGGCTCCGAGTTCGATCGATCAAGAGGAAGAGGAAGACGAAGACGAAGAACGATCTACGCCACCAAATGGAAAGAAGCAAAAGCGTGAAAAAGCAAAGAAGAGCCCAGTTGCGGTACCAACTTCGATCGATCAAAAGAAGCAAGAGCGTGCAAAAGCAAAGAACAGTCCGGCTGCGGTTCCGAGTTCGATCGATCAAGAGGGAGAGGAAGACGAAGAATGCTCGACACCATCAAATGGAAAGAAGCGAAAGCGTGGAATAGCTAAGAAGAGCCCAGCTGCGGTACCAACTTCGATCGCTCAAGAGGGCAACGAAGAGTCGGCTCATTCTTCAGCAGCAACGAATTCAAAAGTCATCAAAGCAAAACCATCAAAAACCACTCCAGACCGTCG
Organism: Sitodiplosis mosellana; assembly: GCF_009176505.1. NCBI lineage: Eukaryota > Metazoa > Arthropoda > Insecta > Diptera > Cecidomyiidae > Sitodiplosis > Sitodiplosis mosellana. The sequence continues at coordinate 464 of NW_022599412.1, read as the reverse complement.
CGGTGTGTCACGTGCAAATTTGCAGAAAGCCGCAACAATGCGATTGCGTAGCAAACGTCCAGAATGAACGTCAATTGATTTTTTCTCTTTGTTTTAAGTGAAAAATCACGTTTTCCATTCAACATAATATATTGTAACGTTCATTTGCCATTATCGTCGTTAAAGTAATTTACGTTTCGCTTTTTGTTTTAATTTAAAAAAACACGTTTTCTATTTCAACATAGCGTTCAATTCATATTTTTAAATTTTTCGTTCATTTTTCATGTATTTTTCTGTCGGCTTAGTTAATTCGTCTTATTAAAAGTAATTGAAAAAAAATAAATAGAAACTCAATAAACTTCAAAAAAACTTTTAAAATTAAAAAAAAAATAAAATGGCGGAAATATTTGTCATCTCTTCGAAATGAAGCGAGTTCTTATTTCTTCCAACTGAGAAAATCAATCAAATAATGTATTTTCGCCGAA
>NW_022599411.1:0-1472 GCF_009176505.1 Sitodiplosis mosellana | reverse complement strand
CTCCTAGAAGAACTCACCAATTGTTGCACTTCAATATTGATTACAGTCATAAGCAATTTAGATGAAAACTCCATTTTATATTGTGGTCGCTGCACAGCGGTCTATTGAACGCTCCGACATATCAATATAAAACCGAATGCTCTTCTCTACTTTTTTCATTGAATTGAACATAATGAGTAAAGAACAACAATGAATCGTCAATAATTGTCAATAATTTTTCATATTATTCTTTTTTTACCCATTTCTTTGAAACATTTTGCTCATTTCAACACCATTACCAAGTTAGATCGAATTTGTTGGGTTATGTATTCTACATTTCTGAATATTTAGCATTTTTATTCATATTCTAAAACACGATTATCACAAAATAATTAAGGATTTGACGAAAATATTACTTTTTTTAGTTCTTGATTATTTTCTATTTTATATTATTTTCAATGGGTAACAGCATTCTGTCAATCGTAAGGAAATACGACAACAATTTGTCTGCATCCAACATAGTTAGTTTTGCGATTATAGTGGCGCTGCTATGCTCAAGTATGTTACTGTATTCGAAGAAGATTCACACAAAAGGGAATGAAAAATTTTCGTTATGATTTTTTTCTATTGAATTTTTTTGAATGTATTTTACATTACAAAGACGACTACTGCGGCGCTGCGAACGTTTTGAAAGGTATAAAAGTCAATTGTTAGCAGGCATTGATTATTTTACTACAGAAACATCATCACAAAAACCTTTTCAACATTCACTTCAAATATCACTGACAGTCGCATGAATGTCAGTTTGAAGAAACTTAGGGCGTCTCCATTTGACCGTATGTAAATATGGCATCCGACTTGACATATCTGTCAAGTTTAATGTTTGTGGCCCATCTGTCACTGCTGGCCCCCTTGGTAAATAGTTAATCATTGATTAAGATGAGTTCGAATACAATCAAAAAAATAGATCTAATTGAAACAATGGCTTTGCTTATTTTAGTCGATATATATTTTATTTGTGTTTGCCTCCACGTCGCACGTGCAACAAATATGCGCCACTTCGGTCGTACATTCATGTCGAAGATTTCGTGTCGCCAAAGCAACTGGCTGACTATCTGTGCACTTAGACCAAAACGATGATTTATACAACTTTTACCTTTACAATCGCTTAGTTACACCAAATACTTTTTGTACAGATCAAAAAATAATAATCAATGAGTTAGTATTGATATGTGAGTAAAGAACAAAGAAGACACAAGTGATTTGATGAAATTTTCAGTTGCAACCAATTTTTCCGTAATAAGTTAGATAAGAACTGTCAGAAGAATTAAAATATCTCTTGACTCCATTTATGGTGCAATGTTATCCAAAAAAAATTCTTGGTTTTTTCGTTTGCGATCGTTTCGATTGATTTTATTTTGACATTGAATAAGGAACTTTTTGTCTTGGGAGGGTTTGTATTTCTGGCAGTATTTACATAAGAAATTAGATTA
>NW_022599410.1:0-2327 GCF_009176505.1 Sitodiplosis mosellana | reverse complement strand
AAATGAGCACTAAATCTACACAAAAGGGATTTACAAAAAGCGAAAATTGTCAGGCTGAAGAGTACTGACCTTTTCCGAACAATAAAAAAATGAGTTCTGATAATAAAATATTGGACTGATAGTCAAAAATTCGCTTGTACTTGTCAACAAACAACAATGATTGATAACGGTCAAAAGTTTGACCGTTAAACATTACGAAAAAAAAGAATGAAAAGTTCAGAAAAATATCAAAAATATTCTCACCCAAGAATGTTTGAATTTTTTCTTTTGGCGATTTGGATGTGTTGATAAGACTTCCTAAACTAAAGAAGATAACCCCATGTGTTGATTCATCTAAAAATTTCTGAAGATCTTCGGGCAATGGTTTCACGGTTTTCACATGGGCGCCTCCAATATTTATAGTACCTATCGAATCAAGACCGATGGTTTTGATTTCAAAAAGTTATAATAAGCAAAGTTACAATGTTAAAAATGAAGAAGAATCGGATCAGACCTGGCATTGCTGGCCGTGGTGGTGCCAAGGCTCGGTGTGAGTTGACAAATATAACCGATATGCTTTTCAATAGATCGTTCAACGATGGCAACGGTTCCAAATGGGCAAAGTATTTTTTCATCAATGCTTCCTCACGCGGCAAATATACAAATCGACGAATGAAATAATCGTAAAATGTCACTATCGTATTGTACCACCGCTGATTGAATGACATGTTGTCGGTGTACGGCAACTTCTGTAAATTCAATATGAAAAATATCTCGAAAAAGTCGAAATTTCATCTGGGTAAAAAAACTCAATCCATTGAAGAAAACAAGCGAGAAACTTACCCAATGTGGAGCAATACTCCATAGTATCAACAGACCCATATTTTCATCGATATAATTCGTAATACCAAATCAATTATAAATTCGTTAGCATATCAATACTTGAATAAAATGCTTTGAAAGCAGTGAAAATGTTTAAAACTTTCAAATCGTAACGAATGGTGCTTTGAATTTGTGTGCAAACGCATTCATTTTATTCACAATTGGTGACAACACGGAAATTTCTTTCAATTAATCAAATTCAGCCGAATCCTGCAAATCGGTTTGTGGAACTGGAAGGATTTTCTTTCAATAAAATATTTCTAAATTCAAAATGAGCTTTCACTATCCGAACTTTCGCTTACATAAACTATGAATGTCGAACGGTGGATCGATGAGCACTTCTTAGTAATTTTCCAAATTTGAATTGCTCATTGACCGGCTTGTTAAGAATGTAACCTCATTTCCATGATTTAAAAGTGCGTTTACAAATGTTCGCAGGTACAAAATGTGGATTGGTCCATTATATGGGCCCATCAATAGTACTTTATATCCATTGGACAGTGTGACAAGAATAGACAGCGCAAGGAGAATTTTCCAATTCTTTGAGACTCAAAGAAAGAATGAATTGAACATTCCGATCTCCTTACCATTTTTAAGGTTTTTTGTTTTGACCACTTGTTTCTTCAAATGTCTAGCCAAAACTGATCGAAATTTAAAATTTAAACCAGCAAGACAGATAATAATTACATAAATATGCCATGGTCGATTTTCAAGATTGATTTGAAGCAAGTATTTATTCAGGGCATTGATACAATACTCATGTGAAGGAAAGTATTAATCAATTTGATTGTTTCAATCAGATGAACCAGTTTTTGCTTCGAAATTTTGCTCAATTTCTACGGTATCCTTGGACAAAACATTCATAAACACTTTAAAAACTGCGTCATTGGATTTTTGAGTGTTAAAATTTGAGCGAAATTCGAATTTCACTCGATTTCATATATAATTTGCAATGTCATAAATATGATCTAAGCCATTTTTTGTTGTCAACCTTTTGTTTATATAAAAGAATTAGAAAAAATGCATGTGCTTCTTCATTCGTTTGTATAAGAACAATATAATAATCAGTTTGAATCAGGTAGTAAAACACAATTCACTGCGTAATAAATATATAAACATTTGAGTTATCATTTCCGCAAGACAATTTAAGATTACAATACAATTTAATATTTTGCACACGTGAGTGCACTAGACTCAACTATTCGTTTCAGATAGTTTTTTTCTCTGATTTGAGCAAATCAATTTTGTTTTTTTCCTGACTTTGTTCCAACCTTTTTTTTGCAAATACTTTCTTGACGATTGAGTAGAGAGCAAAAACTATCGCAAAAACTGCGATCAGATCAGCGATAACGATGTCAAGTGAAAGATAAGTAAACCATGACATGTTAGTAGCATGTGATTTTAAATGTTTTGCACCTTTGAATTTAGCGACGATTTTACCATTTTTGATGTTTTCGAATTTTCCG
>NW_022599409.1:0-2817 GCF_009176505.1 Sitodiplosis mosellana | reverse complement strand
CAATTGATCATTGCTTCCAAAACGTGAAGTACCAAATTATCTTCACTTTAGTTGTTTTCAAATGATTTAGCGATACGTTTGTGTACTTTCTTAGCGAAACATATTTTTCTTCTGTAATAAGTTATAATTCCTATTCTTTTTGTTCACAATGTTTCCATTCAATATTGTATTGCTTATAATATTGAGTTCGACAGCAATAGCTGCAGACGTTCAAAATGAAGGCATGAGCAGTGGATTTTATAAGTTTGGCGTTGACTTGTATCAGGTGAACTTTCATTTTAATAAACATTAAATGTAGCACACAAATTTTAATAAATGTCATCAATATAGCAATGCTCCCAATTTGAATCTGGAAATTTGGTAATTTCACCATTTTCAGTTGGAACATCGCTAACTCTACTTTCTCAAGCAGCCAATGGCACGACTTATGAACAATTGAGAAAACATTTGTATTTGAATGGTGAAAAATCTATTGTAGCCGATCAATTTCGAAAGTACATTGAATTAATTAAAAGAAGTGCTGGTCAATCGGAACTGATGATTACAAATCAAATCTATGTGGAAGAAAGAGTTCAACTGAATCAAAATTTTCAAAAAGTGGCTACAGATGAATTTGATGCAGGCATTGAATCGGTAGATTTTGTTAATAAAAATGACACGTTACAACTGATCAATAATTTCATAGAAGAGAAAACAAAGGGAAAAATCAAACAAATTATTGATGATGAGATGTTGACTGCAGATACTCGATTTGTTTTGGTAAATGCAATCTACTTAAAGAGCATCTGGCTCCAACCATTTCCACAACGCAAAAGAGATGGTCAATTCTATGATATGATAGAAAAGTTTTACATCAGTGAAACCGAGACGGTTGAGGCAAAATTCATGAAAATGAGTAAAGAAGTCTGGATTGCTGAATTACATGAATTAGATATCGCTGCATTGAGACTTGACTATTTAAAGTCGAATTATTCATTCATTATTATTCTACCAAACAAACGTACCGGATTATCTACGTTAGAAGCGCAATTACAGAAAATTAATTTATCAAAAATTGTTGAACAAATGAAATTCATAACATATAGAGTTGAAATTCCGAAATTCAAGGTCAAAACTAAATTTCGTCTCAATGAAATTTTGAAAAATGTATGTGTTCACCGAATTTCAGTCAATTCCTATTACTAAGATTACTATTTATTTAGATGGGCATTAATGAAATGTTTGAACCGTGGGCGAATTTAAGTGGTCTTTTAAACACGAGAGAGCCATTGTTTGTGAGCCAAGTTGTTCATCAAGCTACCATTGAAATTAATGAAAAACTCATTGAAGCCGCTGCTGCAACAGGTGAAATTTGAGAAACTTATTTTTCTTGCAATGAAACTCATCTAAATGAGATGATAATGATAAAATTTGATACAAAATGCGTTCCAGAGACATAAAGGTTATCAAATACAAAATAGTTTAAGCTACTTATGTAGCATTTTGACACACTTGAGTCAATTATGATGTGAACACCTAATATGTTTGCACTGATCGCGTAAAAAATATTATGCTCGTGGTTTTGAGAAACAAACGTGCTACCAATACAACGTTTTGCTTCAAATATCTTGTGAATTTTCATTGTATGAGTTTCGTTGCAGTAGTAGTTAATAACATTGTTTGACGATTCTTCAATATTCCACAACTTTCTCCCAAGGTTCCGCTTCAAGAGCATTAAGTGGTACAGGAGTTTTCAGAGCTGAACATCCGTTCATGTATTTTGTGTGGGACAGGGAAACCAGTACAACAATTTTCAGCGGTTGCATTAAAAATTTTCCAACAAATGCCACATCAAAACAATAAGAAATTCTTTCACCTTCCATCAACAATCGAAAAATTAGCATTTAATTTAAACCTAATCATTCGTATTTTTTCAAGGAAGTATTTTTGTCTCCAATTCAACCAGCGCCGTAGCGTGGTTCAAAATTCAGAGTGGGCTGAGCTTTCGTTCATTTTTTTTAAAATTAAATCAATACATAAACCACAAAAACCACATTTTTTATGTATTTATGTTTATATATTAGTTTGCACACGATGGTTTTTTGAGCGAATTGAATTCTTTAAGAATTTCCATATTATCAATATATTTCAACCATTCGAGTCGGAATGACAATTCGATTAAGCGTTGAAAACGAATACTTACACATGACGTCGAACAACAAAACCTTTCAGCGGCCTCCAACATTTAACAAGTGTCTGTCTCAGGTGAACTTTTCAAATGTGATATCGCTTCAAGATAGTCAAAATTTTAGTCTTTGACTAATGGCTTTATAATTGTCAAAATATTCTTTGACGAAAATAAGTTCGTTCTCGTGTGGAATTGTGATTTGAAGTTTTTAAAACAGCAAAGTTACCAAGTCCCATCAGGGTTCTCATTTTTGATTTAAAAAATGGGACTGTCCCATTGCATGTAGGAGTTCTTATACTCGATTCAAAAATTTTATCAATACACAATAAGGAAATAATCAAACGCGATCGAAGCGAGCGAAATTTTTTTAAAAGTGCGTTTACAAAAATATCAATTTTTACATTTGTTTACCCTCAAAATTTGAGAGTGGGCTCAGACAATTTCAGAGTGGGCTGAGCCCCAATCGCAAGGGAATGGCATGCTGTGTGAAATATTTACGAACAAAAACTTTACAAATTCTTAGGGTTAAACCTTATAATTCTCACAATCCCTTTTAACCAAATCACCCTAATATGCGATCGTCAATACGAAATTCATAGTTCAAAAACTATCCGCTAGATGTCGTTACGGTTTGGCACGTCGTCATTTCT
>NW_022599408.1:0-2536 GCF_009176505.1 Sitodiplosis mosellana | reverse complement strand
TTTCGGACAAATTTCGGACAAAAAATTGTCCGTCCGTCCGAAAACGTGTCCGAACATTCGGACTGTCCGAATGTTCGGACAAAAAAGCGTGTCCGAAATGTTTCGTACAAAACCTGTCCGTGTCCGTTGTCCGTTTGTCCGAGATAAAAAATTTCGGACATTGTCCGTCGAAAATTTTCATTTTTTTCGGACGGACGGACAACAAAAAATCACTTTTTCACTTTTTTGTCCGTGTCCGTTGACAGCTTTAATCCAAAACCGTTTGGAGTGTTTGTGGTTTCCATACCTAGATACCCCAGATATATGTCTGTAATTCAACTTATACCACTTTGATTACAAATCGATACACTAGAGGTACCATTCACAGTGTTGACCGGCATATAAGCCATATATCAATGGATAGGACATATCAAGGTCCAACGTCCAGTTTCCTCGTAATAGGGCTTCAAAATTGAATTTCTAGTTTTCTTCATTACGACTTCAAATCGATACACTAGAGGTACCATTCACAGTGTTGACCGGCATATAAGCCATATATCGATGGATAGGGCATATCAAGGCCCATATTCTGGCACATTTTCATCAAGGTCCAACACCCAGTTTCCCCATAAAGAGGGTTAAAAGTTGAATTTTCAACGTTTTTTGGTAATAGAGCTTCATATCGATACACTAGAGGTACTCCAGAATCAACATCAAACCCAAACATATATATACCGTTTGAAAGGCCTTTTCAAAAGCTATCCAAAACCGTTTGGGACGTTTGTGGTTTCTATACCTAGATACCCCAGATATATGTCTGTAATTCAACTTATATACTTTGATTTCAAATCGATACACTGGAGGTACCCTTCACAGCGTTGACCGGCATATAAGCCATATATCAATGGATAGGGCATATCAAGGCCCATCATCTCGCAAAGCTTCATCAAGGTCCAACGTCCAGTTTCCCCGTAATAGGGCTTCAAAATTGAATTTTTAATGCTTTTCTCGAATTTTCTTCATTACGACTTCAAATCGATACACTAGAGGTACCCTTCACAGCGTTGACCGGCACGAAAAAATAGAAAGCCATATATCAATGGATAGGGCATATCAAGGTCCATCATCTGGCAAAGTTTCATCAAAGTCCAACACCCAGTTTCCCCATAAAGAGGGTTAAAAGTTGAATTTTCAACGTTTTTTGGTAATAGAGCTTCATATCGATACACTAGAGCTACCCCAAAATCATCATGAATCCCCAACATTTATAATACCGTTTGAAAGGTCTTTTCAAAAGCTATCCAAACCCGTTTGGAAAACTTGTGGTTTCTATACCTAGACACCCCAGATATATGTCTGTAATTCAACTTATATCACTTTGATTACAAATCGATACACTAGAGGTACCCTTCACAGCGTTGACCGGCATATAAGCCATATATCAATGGATAGGGCATATCAAGGCCCATCATCTGGCAAAGTTTCATCAAAGTCCAACGTCCAGTTTCTCCGCAATAAGCCTCGGAATATACACTTTCCTCAACACCGCTTTATATCGATACACTAGAGGTACCCTAGAACCTCAACTATACCCCACTTTATATATACCGTTTGAAAGGTCTTGAGGTGGGCTATCCAAAACCGTTTGGAGTTCACCGGATATCTCCCCTAGATTCCTCACAATTGGGCTAGGCAGAAATTTCAAGTCACTCTTTCGCGAAATGACTGAGTTGCCGTGTGGGTCAATCTTGAAGGAAAATGCGGACTATCCCATCATCCCATATACTGTTGGAAAGGTATTTCGATTACCTATCTTTTTGTTGTATAAGTTATGGCTTGGTTTATTAGTTTTAGCTTTCTTTTTGAGTGGAGCGCACTTTTTTTTTACTATGAACAATCGATTGGGTAGTCAAAAAAATCCAGGGGGACCACCTAGGAGGGTAATCAAAAATACATCCCGAGGGACGGAGGCCACGAATCTACAGCCGAAATCAGAACCCAGATTGGTCCAGCCGTTTTCGCTAAAAGTGGTGCACAAATAAACAGACAAACAGACAAAACACGATCGAATAGCTTAATGTATTTTCACTACGTTTCACATTAAGCAATAAAATAAAATTACTTAACTCGAATCTACCCCGTGTTACATATATGTAACGCTTTGTGACAAGTAACGAAACTTGATACTAAAAATCTAACGAGTGATAATATCATTATGCTATAGCATGTTTATTTAACACAAAGAAAGTATGATTATGATTCCTAAAGCATGCTTCTATCCAATGATACTGTTCAATCTAAAATTGATAGAATTATTTTCAAGTTACAGCATTTCAAACTTTTAATTTTTTTTAAAAGAAAGTGAGTTTTTCGGCATTTTATTTGAATTTTCACTCTTTTTCCTCAATTTTGCACTGAAAATCAGAAAAATTAAAGGCAAATTTCGGGAAAACTAGTGGACAATTAAAAAAAAACTGATTATGCAGATCTTATTTTTTCCATTTAAATAACATATCTATTGGTGAGACGTAAAAGAACGCAAGTTTGTCCAACTTCG
>NW_022599407.1:0-2762 GCF_009176505.1 Sitodiplosis mosellana | reverse complement strand
GCGATGCGAATTGCGTGGCCGATTTCCACCCGCATATTGTTGATTCTGTGAGCTCGAGTGATTTCCCTGATACTGATTCGATCTCGGTCGATTTTGTGCAGGTGGTTTTGGATGTGCAAACACCGCACTTGGCGTTGATTGACCGTATCTTGGCGTTTGCGCTGCATGATGTGGAGTTTGATACGAATCATGTTTCAAGTAAATGTTGCCATGCGATGTTTACATGGTGGTCACATTCTTGCACATAATTATCTGTGTGACCACATATGTCATGAGAGAATGAGGATGAGGTTGAGGTTGAGGTATTACTCAGCTTCTTTCATCTTTCGTGTTGTGTTGTGTTCGCTAGCCAAACAATCAAAAAAAATAAAATTGATCATGGAAAATAAACGAAAAGTAAACCGTACCTGGGAAAAAAGTGAAATAAGAGCTTTGATCGAACTATACGAAGCAGAACCGGACTTATGGAATCCGGCGCGTGCAAATTACCAAAACAGGTAACTATCTTTTCCAAAATCGTGCTGAACATGTGTTCAATTATCGATTATCGAGAGGTCGCCGTATGGTGGAAAGCACATTCGGCATTATGGCTTCGAGATTCCGACTTTTTAGGAAAACGATTGAACTGAGTGAAAAAAACGTTAAGCTGTGTATTCTAGCTGTGTGTGCTCTTCATAATTGGTTGATGACCATGAATCCAGATGATTCAATCACGAGAGAGTTTGATCTTCTGAATGATGGAGAACACGGAAATGGAATCGAACCAAATGGCCAAAGTGAAACAAACGAGGCAAAAGATGTTCGAGAGCGACTGAAGAATTACTTTATGAGTACAGAAGGTGAAGTTGCATGGCAGTATGATATGGTTTGAAGTAAACGACGATCGAGTTTCTTCTGAAATGCGTAATGTGTGTCACTGCTCTCCTAAACTTATCGAATAAAAATTCCAATGTAAAGATAAATAAACAACGTTTTTCCAATGAATTTAATCTCAATTCACTAAACCGTTTTGGAGACTGTGAATCAAACAACAAAACAGTTCATTCAAATGGATTTCCATATTTTTCAGCATGAAATTTGTTTTTCGTGAGAGATCGTCATTCTTTATTAAATTGAAATTTCATTCAGATTCTATTGGTTCGGAATTGGTGGACTTTTAGTAAAATCAAATTTTGTTCATATTGCATGTTACTCATCGATTCTCACGTACAATCCTCAACCTCGACCTCAACCTCATCCTCATCCTCATCCTCATATCCATCTTTATATCATGTATGAATGTGCATTGTCATGAATGTACGCATTTGAGAGTGAGCGTTTGAAGAAACCACTTGTGAGATTTAGCTTGCCATTTCGAAAAAGTCGATTTACAAAATGAAAACTCGATCGCAAACATTAGTAAGCCATAACAAAAAGGCTTCATTGCGCCGGACAAAGCCACCACATTCAGAAAAACCCAAACTACGTTCTGAAAAGTTACAAGACACATCAAAAATGTACACGACAAACAATTGGAAAAGTGCGAATGTGGTTCGCAAATGAAAGGTTCGTCCCTTTTACGCCATAAAAAACAGTCGTGCCGCCTGCGCAAACAAATTGTTTCGGATGAACAATCAGCGAACAGCGATTCCGGTGAACCATCAAACAGCATTGCGGTTCAAGAAAACATCGAAGCCAAGCCGGCTTCAAACGAAGTTTGCGAAACCGATACATTCGCAATTCAATTCGAAGTGAAGCGTTTACTTTACAAGGATGGCCGGAAAGAATGGATAGCTGAACCGAACAGAATCAAAATCGAAAATTTGTCGTTCAAATTGATCGCCGATGAAGATGCCAACGTCAATGTGAATGAAAATGATGTAGTCGTATACGAACCGCTCACACCAGTCTCGATGCCTGATAAAAACTTGTTCGAGTACCACACCAATGATTTTTTGTTTGGCGATCAAATTCACCTGCATGAAGTGACAATCGAACAGCATGGAAATACCGCTGATTTTGAATAATTGAAATCCGTAACACCAAATATTAAAATTAATAGATTCCGTTGGAATTTCGTTTGCATTGTTTACAATGTTTTAATAAATAGTTCAATCGAATGAACACATTCAATCAAGTTGAATTCGCATGAAATTTAGATTATTCTTTCTAGTTTAAATTCTACTCTAGGGTTCACCGTTGGTACGTTCCACTGATACGCCGATTGCAAAAATTCCAGTTGAATATTGATTTCGGTCGATTTTGGCTGTTTGTTGTGTTGTCACATGTCTTTTTTTCTTCTGTTTTGACTTTTCATTTGGATGTGTTTTTGCTTTTAAATTCTGTTGATCAAATTACTCGCTATATCGCTTGTCGGTGAAATTTCGGGCTTGAATTGCTGTGCAACATTTACTGTAAACATGATTTGTAGATTTTTCTTGTGGTCACAAAGCGGTATACAGATTTTTGTTGCTGTAAACATTGTTTACAACTCAGTGTGACTGAGGCCTAAGGCCTAAATATATGATAAACTCCGTCTTTGGTAAAACGATAGAGAATCTGCGTTTACGTGTAGATATCAAACTTGTCAACAAGTGGGGTGGGCGATGTGGTGCAAGCATGTCAATTTCTCGGCCGAATTTCAAAAAATGTAAAATTTTCGGTGAAGATTTAGCACTAATCGAGTTACAAAAAACACATATTAAAATGAATAAACCAATAATTATCGGTATGTCCATGTCCATCTTAGACATATCGAAAATAACGATGTACAGTTTTCTGTA
>NW_022599406.1:0-2868 GCF_009176505.1 Sitodiplosis mosellana | reverse complement strand
CTCACAGTTGTGTGAAGCGCACATCGATGAGTCATCGATGGGTGTCGATGACTCATCGATGTGCAATTCACACAACTGTGAAACATTGGTTGGTGTACACCAACCAATGTTTCACAGTTGTGTGAATTGCACATCGATGAGTCATCGACACCCATCGATGACTCATCGATGTGCGCTTCACACAACTGTGAGAGGTTGGTTGGTGTACACCAACCAATGTTTCACAGTTGTGTGAAGTGCATATAAACGATTATTTTTTATTTCAGAAAATCATTCATTGTTTATTTATAAAGTTGATTGGTACAATGTGTTTGGTTTCTAAGAAAATAGTTTCGCGGTTTTTTCGGCAATTCCGTAAGCAAAATACCGGTTGGTGTACACCAACCAATGTTTCACAGTTGTGTGAAATGCATATCGACAATTATTTTTTATTTCAGAAAACAAAATGTACACAGTTTGAATATTGCTTTTTGATGCTTCATTTATTCATGTATTTATCCAGTATAATAAAAAAGTTTGAAGAAAACATAGAAATAGATAATGAAAGTTGATAAAAATTTGTACCAAAAGATTGCTATGAAAAAATTATGATGAAATTCGCTTGTCAGCATCATTCTGTCGCTTGCGGTCGCTTGTTACTTCGGCCACCATCATTTTGTTCCGTCGTTATTGCCGTTTTGGTTCTTTCGGCGCGTTTCTGCGTTTTTCCTCCCCACCTCGTTCATGCTTGGCCATTGCCTTACGTTGTTCCATGGCTCTAGCTTCACGGTGCAATAACCGGTCACGTTCACCTTCGTCCCAATGCGCCTTCATCTTTGCAGCATGTTTCCTGTTGAAAAAAATCGGGTAAAATATGAACATTTATGAAATTAAAACAATTGTACATAAAGTAAATAATTAATCATACTTGATCGCTTTTTGCAAATCTTCTGACAAGTCAGTTGGCATGAGCGGACCATCATTTGGTTTTTTCGTCGTTATCGGAGTGGATGTTGGCAAATGTTCCATTGAACTGGTGGTTCCCATTTTTGAATCCATCAAATTCAAGATCGAGCGTAGAAGTGGCACAGCCTGCTGCATCAATGGAGACAGGGCCATTCCGCTTGCTGACGTCTGCGGCGGCGGTGGTGGTGGTGGTGGTGGTGGTGGTGGTGGTGCGGCCATAGAATTTTGCGGAATTGGCGAATACGGGGCGTGAAGTACAGTATTTTCCACCGAATTTTCAAGCATTGTTGACGAAATGATTTGCTCCGATTTTCTATTTTCGCGTGCTTTTGTGATCAGTGCAATACACTCGTCCAACTTGTTAATCTGCAACGAGCTATCGCACATATGGTCGCACATACAATACGAAACATCAGCATGAGCACCATGACCATACTGTCCGCAATTCAGGCACACAGTGAGACGATTTGGCACTTTTTTTTGAAGTATTGACGTGGTTGGCAGTGCTCGTTGTATCGTTATCAGATTGTTCGCGTGCACGTTCGGCTTCATTCAGCCACCCAAAAAATCGAGAGAGAAAAACGGAGAAAACGATGGAAAATGTTGAAAAAAATTGTTAAATGACGTGAAGTACATACGAGTACATATCGTTGATCCATAGATACCATCGAAAAATTTGGAGAAAAAAGAGTCGAAATCTACTTACCGTTGGTTGAACCAGTTTGCTTAGGCTTGGTTTCGCACACTTCACGGCTAGCTGAGATCGACGATTTTCCTCCTTTTGGAGCGGTTTGCTTTGGCGTTTTGCTTGCTGCTGCACCGGTTTCGTTCGAAAGGATTTTCATTGGCACATCTTCCGAAGTCTTGGCGCGCTTGGCAGCGCTCGTTGCATCGTTATCAGGTTGTTCGCGTGCACGCTTGGCTTCATTGAGCCACCGAAAAAAATCGAGAAAAAATGTTGAAGAAAATTGTCAAATGACATGAAGTACACATATCGATGAGCCATCGATACCATTGAAAAATATGGAGGAAAATTAGTTGAAATCTACTTACCGTTGGTCGAACCAGTTTGCTTAGGCATTTTGAGTGCCGCGGCTTTGGTTTCGCACACTTCACGGCTTGTTGAGATCGACAATTTTCCTCCTTTCGGAGCGGTTTGCTTAGGCATTTTGAGTGCCGCGGTTTTGGTTTCGCACACTTCACGGCTTGTTGAGATCGACAATTTTCCTCCTTTCGGAGCGGTTTGCTTTGGTGTGTTGCTTGCTGCTGCACCGGTTTCGTTCGAACGGGTTACTATTGTTGAAAAAATCGAAAAAAAATGATGACCAAATTTAAAAAAAAAATTCAATCGCGTAAAAACTGTAAAAAAAACCACTTACCATTTAGTAAAGCGGCTTTGGTTTCGCACACTTCACGGGCTGTTGAGGTCAACACTTTTTCCAATTTCGGAAAGGCTTTGATTAAATTAGCTCTTATTTTATCCTTCGGAGCGCCATTTTTTAGTGCAGCTGGTGCACTTTTGTTTAAATTTTCTCTCATTTTATAAATCCGATAAAAACCCGACGGTTTGAAGAAATATTGAAAATAAATATAACTTTTGATTTTATTTATGATTAAAACTTTGGTTCCTAATATAAATCACTTGAGATTAAATGAATTTTTCACGATTTTCTGAATACTTTTTACGAGTATGATATATAATTATAAACACGTTTTGAGCGAGTCCGAACGGATGCGAATGCGTGTCAACGGTCAAGAGATCAAATAAAATGTGAGGTTATGTCTTGTGAACGCATGTGACAGCTACGAGTCGCTAGTAGTTCACAATGAATAGTCATATTCGTATAGATGGCGCGACAACTCCTGTCACAAATCATATACGACAAATTTACGTATAAAATCTAAGTTGTTGCAGCCGCCCGT
>NW_022599405.1:0-4030 GCF_009176505.1 Sitodiplosis mosellana | reverse complement strand
TAGATTCGATATCACTTCAAAAAGGAAATTGCCACATCCATGCATATCAGACGTGTGCAAGGTCAAAAATTTTAGGGGGGGTAAAATGATTTTGCCAAAGGGGGGGTGAAAATTTATTAATGGGGGTCTGAAAATTTATAAATGGGTGTCACAAAAAAATGAAGACCTAAAAAAAAAAAAAGGTCCTCACTTTTGAAAATCGATTCTATCTAGTGTAAACCCAGTCTCCGAAAAACCCAGTCTCTACCATCCATGATAATAATTATAACGAGAGAAAGTTTTACATTGGAGCAAAATTGAATATATTCGGACGACAGGTCATTATCACAGAATACCAAGATGAAAACACACACAAAAAAATTGACAAGTAAACGACAAAAGTTAGCCATTTCAATTGATACTTTAAGAACAAATTATCAAAAGGATACGATTCAACGTTTCCAGTTGCTTCTTTAGAGCTTTCGGATTAATACCCACCAAATACATTTCAAAATTAAGCGAAATTTTCAAAATTCTCTGCAATAATGCATTTCAATCATCAATTGTGCTATGTTTGAATTGACGCGACAACATGACCTGACTGACTTACTGGGCTTTGGCATCAACGACATTTGATAATCGGGTATTTCGGTTGCTTTTGTATCCCAAGCGAAAGAGTATGATGAGATTCTATCGTGACGATAAATTTCATCGTAGACTAGCGGAGAGCGCGTGTATGCAACACATCTCCGTTGTCACTGCTGCGATGTTAAACATAGTACGCGGTTCACGCACACCGATACATAACTGGTCATGTACGTACTATGTTTAACATCGCAGCAGTGAGAACGGAGATGTGTTGCATACACGCGCTCGCCGCTAGTCTACGATGAAATTTATCGTCATGATAGAGCCTCATCGTTCTTTTTCGCTTGGGTAGTTACTGGATGTAATGCATTCAAATGAAAGAAAATATAAACGAGTATATTTTTATCATTCAATCGCTTAAAACACAATTGGTTGCAGGTGAATAAAATGTTTTCCCCTATGAATTGAAAATCCATTTCTACAGATTGACGAATATTTTTATTCAATATTATGAATAAGAATTGACACAGATAAAATATATTGTTCTTTATTTTTCTAAAAATATTTTAAAGATCCCGAACGGTTAATAAGTGATGAAAGTTCAGCTGGTCTTCATTATGGAAACGGTGCAATGACTGATACAGTATTTTACCTCAATAATATGGACGAAATCTCAAAAGTAGATCCAGAAAAAACAACCAACATTATTACTTGAATCAAAGTCATTGACACTTGCTGTGAGTCTGATAAAAAAAAATGCCGTCCATTGTACTGATCTTGAAGAAGACTGTTTGCTCGAAGTGGAATATTTTTTCAAAAATTTCTCACAATAAATGGACTTTATTGAAATCTTTTTCGCGTTCAACATACTTAAACAGGAAAAATAAAAATGAGATTATTAAATAAAAGCAACATGTTAAAAAAGAAGATCGAGTCCATCTTGTGATGAAAGAGTTGAATATGGCACATTGCTCGGCCGTCGTTTGAGTAGGTTGTCATTGCTGTCAGCTGCATTATGGCTATCGCTAACATTATCAAAATATGAGTATTGGTAAGTGCTAGCCAGCCAGCAGAACAGAATGATTGCAAAGAGCATCAGAAATGCGTACAAAAAGTATCCAGAGCTTTGTAATTTGAACGGTTCTAATTCCGTAATGGCGATCACAATCAGATTGCCGAACGCATTATTACAGAACCAAGCAGCAGTCATTACCGATCGCATCGAGTATGGTGATTGTTTAAATGAGAAGGATAAGCCGGGTATTGAAAGCATGACTTCTCCCAACATTATCAATAGAAATTGTGGGAATTGCCACAATATAGACCATTGTTCACCGGTGTTTGATAGAAGTGAATGTTCAATTTTAACTTGCAGAAGTCCAGCACAGAAAAATGACAGCACGGCACTGAAGCCACCCATCGCCATGCTTTTCAGAGGTGAAATTCGAACGTTATACACCAGAAGTGCAGGAATCACAACGTTTTGCCAAAGTGGTATTAGAATTAAAAGCAACAAAGCGCCAACTGCTTTCGCTTGATCAGCTTCGATTCGAAAGCCAAACACGGTTGTGTTCAAACACGACGATTGGAATGTCCAACTCGAATCAATTTGATTGAATAAGGCCCAGTACATCGGTAGCGGGATAAATAATTTCAACACCTACAATTTAGCGAAGATGTTTTATTTGGGCGTTTATTAATTTGTAAAATTATAGAAAAATACCTTGATAACGGCGCAAACTTCCCGAACAAAATTGTCCGAATAGTGCTCCAAAGCGCCATCAATCCATGTACAATATGCTGACGGGCCGTTGCGCATTTTCCTAATTTTGTGTTTGATGCCAGTGTAAATGCATCCAATAACTTGGAATAGAATGTTGCTCTTTGATTCGCCCATTTCTTCGTTTTTGTACAGGAACATACCCAACAAGAAAACAACTGTTTCGAACGAGATAAAACTGTCAATTTTGTGGCAATTTTGATTCATTTCGTTTAAATATGATTTCGCTCACCCCAAGCGACTAAAAAGACGGTACCGAGTGCACCGAAAACGGCAGCATAGCATTCCTTATGCCCGAAGCATTGAGTTTGTGCTCTAATTTCGGGAGGAATAATTTTGGCCAACATAATGCCAAGCGTATAAATGAAATAGTAATGCGAAAAGTATTGATCCAAATCCCTTGATTGATGCGGCAACTCAAACTGTGAGCCGCCCAAACTCGTGACACAGGCACGAATACTGCCATTGCCAATTGATATCAGTATTAATGATGTAAGAACCAAAGATCTGGAACAAATAAACAATAACAGTTCAATTGTTTTGTTATTATTACACTGTAGTAACATTTACAGCTTTTGAAATGAACGATTCTACACATAAATTTCAGATTTTAATAGGGGACGAGTGTAGTTGAACCACATATTTCGTTCTGATAAGTTGGTGGATTGGTATCAAGAACGACCCTTTCATAACTGGTTATCAGTAATGTTGAAAAAATGGTCAAAAATGGCCTCTTACGACGTTTTTGTCTTCGACAACTACCATTTTTTCGTCAAAAAAATATGGGTCTCTGAACACTTGAACACCGATTTTCCTACAAATTTGGTCAAAAATTGACATTTCTTCATAAAATAATCGATTGATTGAAAGAATGATACAAAATCACACTTACGGCATAGAAAACGCTCAGACAATGACCTACGATGGGTCTATATCCACTCAGAGACTCAAATTTTTTTGACGAAAAAATGGTAGTTGTCGAAGACAAAAACGTCGTAAGAGGCCATTTTTGACCATTTTTTCAACATTACTGATAAACAGTTATGAAAGGGTCGTTCTTGATACCAATCCACCAACTTATCAAAACGAAATATGTGGTTCAACTACACTTGTCCCCTATTAAAAGCTGAAATTCATGTGTAGAATCGTTCATTTTTTCGTTACTACAGTGTTATGAAATAACGATTGTTGTTGTTATCTGCACCAAAATTTGAATGCAATGTGCGTCATCTTACGTGATTGGTACCGTTTGGAGTGGCAATGTTAAAATCACCATACCGATCCATCCACAGGCATAGAAAAAGAATAAATAAAATATAGTTTTTACATTGCCCAGATAACTATCCGCTATGATCGCGCCAAACACTGGACAAAATTGACTGAAAAAATTAAAGACATGATAAAATGTCATCGATGATTCCTCGGTAAAGTTAAGCGAATCCCGCAAATACAACGCCAATACGGCTACAATCGAACAAAGAAAACAAAATTGACATAAAAAAAACGATATCGATTAAATGATTATTGTGATTGAATGGAAAATTTTGATAAGACAACAATTGTTTGTGGAATAATTGCATGGAATACATACTTCGGACACCATTTGCAGCAAATGCCTCAAAAAACTTTGAGAGCAACACAAATATTACGGCCTTTGGATATGTCAACCGGCTGCCTCTGACC
>NW_022599404.1:0-5230 GCF_009176505.1 Sitodiplosis mosellana | reverse complement strand
TAGGCGTTTTTTCAATAACATAGTTTTTCGGCGATATGAACTATGTCAAATTTTAGTCAATAAATCGTTCGTGTTTGGTGATAGCTTATTACTGTCTTTGGCAAAGTTGTAGCTGAGAGTCCCTTGAACAAATTTTATGAACATTTTACACATGAAAAATCACATCTAGTAGATGCTGTGGAGCAAAATGTCGGAAAAATGGACGATGTGCTGATGACATGTACCTTTTTTGAGGTACCTCCCGAACAAAAAATGATAATTTGCCATGAAAAACGTAACTTTTGTTCGGGAGGTACCCCAAATATGCATTTTTCAAAGTTTTTGATAGAGAAGACTCCCATTATTTTCGAAAAAAAATAACTTTTTGCCAAGGCACTAACCATAAAATATATTATTAGTATATTTGAGGATTTTTCGATGAAAAGTCGATTTTTTGAGAGTTGTAATCGAAGAAATGGATTTTGAGGCCAGAAATAAGTGAAAACATCACTCGACTTGGTCATGTCGGTACTCAAAATCTTTGTGAGGGATTATACTAGAAGCCAGACGTGTGCAAGGTCAAAAATTCTAGGGGGGGGGGGAAAAATGATTTTGCCAAAGGGGGGGTAAAAATTTATTAATGTGTGTCTAAACCCCGTCTCCCAAAAAATTTTGGACAAAAAAAAAAAAAAAAAAAAAAAGGTCCTCACTTTTGAAAATCGATTATATCTAGTGTAAAATTTTCCAAATCGCTCGGGGGGGGTCTCACATTTTGAATCCTAGAGGGGGGGTAAAACCGGAATACCCCCCCTTGCACACGTCTGCTAGAAGCTCAGAGGTAGCAAAGGCAGAAATTGTTGGCTCTATGGGGTGATTTAGACGTAGAACTGAAGCTTATGGGCGTGATTCGCTCATTTGGTTTGAAAAAATCGCATTTTTCGACACTAAAATCATATAAACTTGTGTAAATTGATATTAGAAATCAATTCTACGTCAAAAATTAAGT
This sequence comes from Sitodiplosis mosellana, assembly GCF_009176505.1. Classification (NCBI taxonomy): domain Eukaryota; kingdom Metazoa; phylum Arthropoda; class Insecta; order Diptera; family Cecidomyiidae; genus Sitodiplosis; species Sitodiplosis mosellana. Next base: position 4,245 of record NW_022599404.1, on the reverse strand, counting down.
GGATATAGACCCTTAGTAGGTCACTGTAAGTGTGTTTTCTATGCCATAAGTGTGATTTTGTATCAATCTTCTAACCGTTCGATATTTTTATGAAGAAATGTCAACTTTTGACCGAATTTACGGGAAAATCGGTGTTCAAGTGTTCAGTGACCCTTATTTTTTTGACGAAAAAATTGTAGTTGTCGAAGACAAAACGTCGCAAGAGGCCATTTTCGACCATTTTTTTCAATATCACTGATAAACAGTTAAAAAGGGGTCGTTCTTGATATCAATCCACCAACTTATCAAAACGAAATATGTGGTCCAGAAGTTGTAAATGTTACTACAGTGTTATAAATCACTAAAAAATAGTTCCGTGTTTGTGCGCCCCCAAAAAGAAATCCGAACAGAAAGATATATTGTAATAAGCCAATGAAAAATAGCATTCAGAATGGAAAACACCGAAAAAAATTTCCGCTAGCTACGCTCGCGCCACTTTTAAATGTCTACAAAAGGGCCAAAATCGTTATAGTAATGATATCATTCTAGGGAGATTTCTCACGCAAAAAATTGAAACGAATGTGCAAGAATTTATGTTATTTCTTCTTTTCTATTAAAATGGTATAAAAATGTTTGAAATTGTCTGGAATTGTCAAATTTAATGTGAACCAAATTGCTACATTCCATTCAATTCTAGAACATTTTGGTGAATTCACTGCAATTTGATAAATTCGGTTCTGTTAGCAAGTACAAATCTTAAGTACATACCTAAGCTTAAGTATAAAGATTGTCACCCTTAAGTACGTACTTAACGTACTTAACGTACTTTCGTATGAAGCTTAAGTACGTACTTAAGGTTAAGTATGCTAAGTATTACGTACTCAAGCTTCGTACTACGAACTTATTTCACAAATTCAGTGTAAATGTGTATTCATTTACCCGAATTGATGGAAATGGAAGGAATTTTTCAATATTTATTGGAATTGTTCCATTTTTTAAGTGAGAAATCCCCCTAGATATTATTATCCTGATGATTGACCACAGATTTTTTTATGGAACTTTTTGGCTACTAGATGACTATAAATGAAGTTGACTACAGTCGAATATTTTGTTCGAGATAATCACTTTTAGTTACTGATAGTCAGCCAAAAAGTCCGAAATTAGACGGCTGGCTAGTCAGTCAAAAATTTTTCACACGGGTAGCTTGCCCCAAAAAAACACTTATTTTGGAAAAAAAATCCGGGGGTGCTCTTGGAAGTTTACGGAGTAATGGGGCAAAAAGGCCAAAAATCACGAAACATCAAAGTGGTTCGATTTTGATGAAAATTGGTACACGGGATAAGTGAGAAAATGGAAGAACTTTGGCACTAAAACTGGTCCGAAAAACTGGTCCGAAAAACTGGTCCAAACTGGTCCAAAATGCCAAAATAAATTTTTAATAAACTAGAGTAAACTTCCAAGAGCAGTGCCCTTAGAGCACCCCCGGATTTTTTTTCAAAATAAGTGTTTTTTTGGTGCTATCACCTAGGGAAATTTAACTCTTACGAGTGCAGCATGTTTTCTGCCAGTTTGCTTGATTCGCGGAAGTTCGACGCGTTCGTTGTACGTACTGACGCGCACGGTCACAAGTTTACACAAGTTTGTTTATGGTATTGCGCGTTTTTCAAGTTGTTATTTGACAACTAAAACGCGTTTCAAACTAAAAATCGGTTGTTTACGTGTATGAAGATTTTTCACATCCTTTCCAAAAGTTCAAAGATTTATATAATTATAAAATGGACAAAGGAAATATTTTTAAAGAGCTGGAGAAAGTGTTGGAAGAAAAAGTTAATCCAGATATAATAAATGGAACGACTGATGTGTGCGCGTCGTCCAGCTTTATGTTTGCACACGAACTCGCGCGCGTTCACACAAGTTCGCGCATGTTGTTTTAATACGGAACTTGTCAACTGAGTGGAATCATGCAAGTTCTCTGGTGAATGTAACAATTTCGTGAACGTTTATATCATTTTTTTACAAGTTTTCACTTAGTTAAATCCCCTTAGGCTATCACTTGGTAAACTGGAGTCACCATTTCCTGGGAAAAAAGCACGCTACGGGCCTGAATGGGGGGAATGTTACAATTTCTGATATACCGATATATTCATCAGCAATCGAACATTGTTTATTACGATTGGTGTAAAGGATATTTTAGTCCACCATGTACACCAACCTAGCGAGTAAAAACCCCATTTTTACGTGTACTCGAACCAACTCATCTTCTGTATTGAGTATACAGGTATCCTACGGCTTAAAGTGCCTCCCGGAGCACTCCACGGGCCCTTACATGGGCCGTAGTCTATCAATTCACAATGCCATTGGCAGAACCAATGATATTTTGAAGAGAAGAGATTTTCGGCACACATGCGATTCAAACCCGTGTCCCCACGCTAGCACGCTAAACAATACGCTATAGCTGGGTCATCAAAAGGGTATGAATCGAAAATTAAATATACGGACAAAGAGGGCAAATGTGAATCAGAAATGGTGAGTCTGTTCGCGGAATTTTGCTCTTCAGTCTTTTGTGAAGAAAAAAATGACACCGAAATAAATCAACACAGTAAAGCGCAATGGTAACAAATTCAGCAAATCCAAAACCGTTCAGAGTTCAGTTTGCATTGCATTTGTCCCTATCGGAAGATCACTGATTTGAATCATGAATGACGTTTATCTGGCAAATGCCATTCCCAACTTTCCCTTATGACGGAAGAATTTACTTATACTTCCAAACTATACCGTATAGATGCCGTTAGAGCATGCATTGCTGAATATTTTCCATCTACAGCGCACTTGTTGAAATAAATATTCTATTGAACGAATTGGATGATCAAACACAAACTGTCATAACTAAAAAAGACATCTATGATGCAATGAAAAGTTTCCCGACAAACAAAGGTATCGGTGTTGACAACTTCTCTCCAATTATTATAAAGAACTGCAGATTTACACTGACGAAACCGATTACACTTTTGTTTAATAAGTCATTGACAACTGGAACATTGCCAAATTCTGTGAAAACCTCAAACGTTATTCCATTATTTAAAAAGGGACCAAAAGAAAATGTCGAAAATTATCGGAGTATTGCATTACTACCTTCATTATTGAAATTGTTTAAGAAAATAATGTACAATAAAATAATGTCCCACTTTAGAAACCGTATAAGCGACTGCCAACACGAATTTGTCCCTGGAAAATCAATAAAAACAAACCTCATGGAGCTAGTAACATTTACAAATGAAGCATTCGCTGAGAAATGCCAAGTTGATATTTTATATACTGGCTTCACTGAAGCATTCGACAAAATCGGTCATGCAATTTTGTTGAGAAAAATGACAGATATGCAGTTTATTCATTTATTTACACCGCTAAAAGCTGGCTGAATAATCAGTTTTGCAGGAAAATGACTCCAAGAGTCATGAAAAACCTGATCTTTTGTATTTATACAATATACAGTATTCAGTATATATGGTTGAAGTGATTTTGGCCTGAACATTGACTAAACTAAACTAGTTTCCATTACATACAGATAATAGATCAGAAGACTCTGATTCAGAACAATCACCAACTCAAAGGATGGCTATATCACAGTCAATGTAATGCCGAAAAACGTTTTTATATCTTCATTTATGTGCTGATACTGCATTTGAAATATTTTTCATTGGCAACAATCCGTCCGTAGAAATGCAACCCAAGACCAGCTTCTAAACACAATTCAACGCATTTTCAAATCTTCCGAAGATTTCTTTTTAGCACTATATGGAATGTAGGCTACTGTAGTGATTTTTTTTTACGAGAAAATTTTAAGACTCCTTAGGCCATTTTTTTGGACCGTAAACTAATTCACTTTAATATCCATATTTTCTATTTCAAATGTAAAATTTCATAGCAATTACGCCTAATTGCAAAAATGAAATAATATCATGTTCATGTAATTCAATTTTGAGATAACTCAAAAAAAAATTTTACACTTTTTTCGTTGCTAATGTGAAATAATGTACGATGACCGTTCACATTGAACGTACAATGTACATTGTACATAAAACACATAACACAGTGGAACAATTTTCAAAAAGTTTGAAAGAACTTGACCGTGACTATGTGGGGATGAAAGTAGACCTATAGCTGAGTAAAACCCCAGCTGGGTTTTGCCGAATCGGCAGGGAATCTCATTTTTTCGACCTAGGCGTTTTTTCAATAACATAGTTTTTCGGCGATATGAACTATGTC
>NW_022599403.1:0-1355 GCF_009176505.1 Sitodiplosis mosellana | reverse complement strand
TATAAAAACAAAAGATCAGGTTTTTCATGACTCCTGGAGTCATTTTCCTGCAAAACTCAATATTCAGCCAATTTTTGGCGGTGAAATAAATAAATAAATAAATAAATAACAAGCTAACAAAAATATTTATTTAAATTTTTTGGACATTTTCGTTAAAAATAAATCAGATGCAAAACCTCTAGACGAGGTTAAAATGGAGTGACGCTCCTGTGCGTGGATTTACCACTCTGATGGCTGATATCATTTTGAGTGACGCTAGGACGCTGTATTATCACTGGGTACGAAGTTCGAAAGTGTTTTTCGCATTCACTATTGTGAAAATTTATTTACAATAAGGAGAAATATCTTGCGTCACGACTTTTGGACGGCAAAACGCTTTTAAGCTTAACTTGGAGACTAAATTCAAAAGTCGTGACGCAAGATATTTCTCCTTATTGTAAATAAATTTTCACAAATCGAATGCGAAAAACACTCTTAAACTTCGTATCCAGAGGTAATACAGCGTCAAAGCGTCACTCAAAATGATATCAGTCATTTTGAGTGGTAAATCCACGCACAGGAGCGTCACTCCATTTTAACATCGTCTAGAGGTTTTTCATCAGATATCTCTACTTCTGTAAGGCATTTTTTTATTTGGAAAAATACATTTTTACCAGAAGTATGTCTGAGTAACACATTCGTATTCTAATTTCACAAATTCGGGAGATTGCACTATCTAATTTCCACTACCATTGAAAAAGTCTCATTCTCCTCTAATTGAACATTATAAAATGCGGTAAAATATGATTAAATTTCAAAATATCCATTAAAAGAGTGTTGAAGTAATTGTAGACCCCCATTACTTCATTAAAAATTCACTTCAATCCGACCTATTTTTCGACCATGAAATAGCCTCAGATCGCATTGTTACCACTTTTAATCGATTGCTCGTCAAAAATTGAGCGAATATGGCCTTTCGTGAGCCTTTCCAGCCAGTAAATGCGTATTTTTGGCAGCAATTTCATCGTAGAATGCGACTCTTCGTACAAATTCCGTTCATTGATAAATTGCCTATGCCCAGAACTTCGAAATGCGAATTTTCCCGGATATATGGCATATGCCATTTTGTTGGTATGGTAGCCTGCTACAAACGCTCAGTTTTTGGTAAAAATTGTCGGACTCATTTTTGAGAAATCGCCTTTGGCGTGAAATTCAAGGGGTCGATTTTTCATAAAATAATTTTTTTTCTTCTATATCACATAAACATTGGCATGTATGTATGGAACTTTTTGAAGGTCTTCTCAAATAATTACGAGCTGACTTTCCTCTATGGGCGTCTGAGTTGATCTAGTGTGCGAAATAAATACTTGAAAAAA
>NW_022599402.1:0-5835 GCF_009176505.1 Sitodiplosis mosellana | reverse complement strand
GGCTTTAAACTTTCTGAGGTTTCATTTTTTGGAGAAAAAATAAGATTATGAAAGTTTCATGTTGATCGCATTTGCAGAAGTTTGGTTTTTGGCCCTCAAATTTTTCCAAGAAAATGTCGGCCGAAATTGAGGACAAAAAATCAAACTTCTGCAAATGCGATCAACATGAAACTTTCAGAATCTTATTTTTTCTCCAAAAAATGAAACCTCAGAAAGTTTGAAGCCAATCAGAATCGATTAACGGGTACCTCCCATACAAAATTGTCCGAAAATCGGTAATTTTAGTCTAAATTTCAAAAAATTTGTATATGGGAGGTACCCGTAAATCGATTCCGATTGGTTTCAAACTTTCAGAATCTTATTTTTTTTAGAAGTGAAATCTCAGAAAGTTTGAAGCCATTCGGAGTCGATTTACGGGTACCTCCCATACAAAAGTCTCAATTTTTTGAGGTTTTTCTTAGGGCAAGTACCCCAGGATCAAATCGAAAATGGCTCATCTTCGAACTTAAACTAAGTTTTTCGAATACAACACTTTTGGCATTTCCAGATTTTGATTATCTCAATTATTTTTTGAGTTATCGTGTGAACAAACAGCTACGACAACGACAACGATGGCACACGTACGGAAAAGTGTATCAAAAAGTGGTTTTCTACGCATTTCATGAGTTTGCATGATGATCTAAGCTAATTTTGCGAAAAAAAAATTCGGGACCAATTCCTATACTTTCCCTAGACACGTTGTGTACGGAAAAGTAAAAGCCCATTTCGAATGGAGTAAAATTTTCTTATTTAATTATTTCATTTCATTAAATGATAATCATTCACAATAGCCAGGGCTTTGTGCAGTTCTGCACAAACGATGACTGACGATGGCAATAACACACAGGAAAAATACAACGACGACATTTTAAATCCCATTGAAAAGCAGCGTAGACGTTTTTGTACGTAGAATTCGCCTAAAATAATGTGGTCTGCATAGGTACGGTATGCGGTCGAAAATGAGAGAGACCATTTTGTGAACGACAAATTGAAATATGACAAAATGTTGTAATTCACTAGGAGAAAGTCATGCATTAACAACGTACCCAACCGAATGGGCCGTTTTAGAAAACGAAAATCGATTTGTTGTCAATAACACTTACATTGGGCAAATGCAAATACTGTCTGTGCAACGAGCTTCTTCACGGGGACACACACAAGTACTTAATGTGAACGAACGACGAAAAAATTCAATTTATTTTGCGTGCTTTGACGAGACTAGAAATAAAGGAGGAAAAAAAAATCAATTGATTCCTGATTGATAATCGTAATGGCTGTGTATGTATGCACATGAATAATAAGGCAATGTCGAGGCGACATTATTATTCCTTAACATGGAAGTAAATCAAAATATTTTACGACGATTGATTATCCCTCGAATGCTTATTATACCTGCTTTACATAATCGGGCACACTTCTTTGCTGCTGCTGTTGCTAATTTTTTCCGTTTCTTTGCCGAATGGCATCGTGCGCGCGACCTAAGTGACATTCAAGCAACATAATTTGATTTTACGATTTTTGAATATTCGTCGTCAAATTACAAAGTCACGGCAGAAAAGAAAGAAACCAACACACACATACATAATATACTCCGAATTATGGTGCATTTGTTGTATTTTGTCATGAAATAGACACGCACACACAATTTTCACATTAAACATATAAATGTATTAAGTTCTCTCATTCCCCGTTTTAGTCTTGATTCGATAAGCACCCACACCGAGTCGACAACAAGTGCTTGCCATTCCATCAATTTTCGTTTTTATTTGTCATTAGACGAGAAATCCAATTTTAGGCCGAACAAACGAAATTTCGATTACCTCAAGTCTGGCTTGGTTTTTTTTCTTCTGAGAGGGGAAATTTGAGCTGGAATTTGAAGGAAAAGCTATGGTTTTTTAACCTAACCGACGTGAAAATAACTGAAAATTAAATTGAGCAAATTATGTATGTCGATTTGGCAATCATGCCGTAAGTAGTCGACGCTAAAGCAAATCAAAAATAAGCTTCAAGTGGAATCTATGAACTATATCGTGGGCAAATGATGAGCGGAAAACCTCATCTAGACGATTATGAGCATCAAATTATTTGCTAGACACAGACTCACTTAAGTTGTTAGGTTTAATTTGATTTACAGTCTTACTCAAAAGCTTACTTCGTTTCATTTCACGAAAAAAGCGACGAAGATTTATTTTTAGCACAATTGAAGAAACGACACTGAAAAAGACACCCATACAATGAAGATTTTTTTCAACGAATTCATTACTACTGGAAAAAGGTAAAAACCGAATGACCAATTCACATCCAGTGACTGGATTCCGGTTGAATGCGTGGTACAGTGTCACCACATGGTAAAAACTCACCTTGAGACCATCACGAAATGCCTTTTATCAAACGATTCCGCATAACAAGCCTTCCACATACCTAACGCTAAGTTAAATCGACTGGAAAATATGATTGAATTCCGATACAAAGCGGAAAAGTTATTCAAGTCGAAGCGACGGAGGAAAATTATTACTTTTTTTTATTCATTCTGTAGTTTTGTTGGTTTCATTTTTCTTGCATCATGAATTATGTATGCTTGTTTCTTTGCGATGAGCAAAATCAAATTGCTTTAATGGTGATTCTTCTGGCAACTTCTTCGATATTTCACTCACAGAGGGAAAAAGCAAAGAAAAACTTTTTTTTCCATACTTTCAACTTTTCCTATCACATTTCTTCGGGAAAGTGCTTGCCAGCCAATCATTGTGGTGCGAACACAGAACACACGGCTGAAATGGTTTGCCATGGATAACGGTGAATTGTGTAGAGATTCCATTAGGCATCCTATTTCGATATTTGCGTTGAATGCTTATTGCACAGTGATTTCCGTTTGTGAAATATGTTTTGACTGGCACTGAGACTAGCATCTCTATTCCAACACCACGGCGTTTCGAAATTGTACGAACATATCCAACACGAGATAAAGAAAGACTTTTGGCTAATTTTCTGACACATAATGAATGTATCTCAGTCGGAGTGTCGTCGTCGTCGTCGTCGTCGTTGACTGGTGATGTAGTTCGGTTAGCAATCAGGATGTCACTTGAGTCCTACAATCGATTGATGCTACCATCATTTTGCTGTGGAAAACCACACAAACAAAAAGTCGATACAATCACCTCGTCGCCCCCATCATCGCTTACCGTTCGCTTATACTAACAGCGTTGATGATGGCTGGCTTTAATGGAATTTGCTATGTGCAAAGGATGAAGAACATTTTGCGCTCTCTCGTCAATCTTCAATGTCTTGTTAAATAGACGAGGTCGATCCAAGACCATCAACGCATGACACATTATATCCACCTGAAATGGTCTACAACGAAAGACCGTCATCAAATTATTCATGCGACTTTGATTTTATGTATTTGACGCTCACGGATTGAATTCATTCAAACACATTTTTTTGTTTTGTTTTCCACTTGACGAAGAAAGAGTTGGAATTGTAGATAGAAAAAGCACCTTTCTATCACCTGAGTGTAGGGGTTTTCCGCACTTGATCAATTTGAAGCAGTTAAAGAAAATTGGAACAATGAAAAGAAAGTTTTACCATTAAATCAAATGCGCTCGACTCTTTTTTTAAACATTTCTCTAGCTTGATTGTTCAGGTGATGCAGTTCACGTAGCCACTAAGCACATATTTTGCTTTGCATAAATGATTTTTTTGTTGTTGTGTGTTTTTTTTTGCTCAATTCCGCCCACTTCCCAACTGATGCCGTACAAGTAGGAACTTTGCAGATTCTAAAATTCACATATAAATATACTTGATTAAATTTTATACGATAGTTGAAAAGTTTGATACCCACAATCCGTCCAACAGATTGCAACCAGAAGTAAAAGCATTTCGAAAAACGTCTCCGAAAAATCATGAATTGTTTATGTAAATTCTTTATTAAGATAATAAAAATTCATTGATTAAAATTACACATCATTGGATGGAGCAGAGTGTAACTAAACACCTGGCAGTTTCATAAAACTACCGATTTTAGTTTTGATATTCAATCATGATACCAATTTTAACTGTGATTTTTTTTTCTTCAAAATTTGATGGTAAAATTGGTTTTGCTTCAAATTAAAGAACAACATAGATACTATACATTCGGATACAGTTGCACAAAATGAGCAATGTTAACATTATAATATTGGTAACTTTGCAACTGTACATTCGGATAACAATTTACATTCAAAACGGAACTAGTTCGTGTTGAGTGCACACAGTAAATTGGCTGAATAAGACTGATTAGAAGTTCAAACAACAATTCATCTGTACAAACATTGGTAGATCACAAATGATGATTGTGAAAGTATCCATTTATAATCGAGCTGCGGATATGGGTGTAGTTAAAAATAGAGAATCGTTTTATCATAAATATAGTGGAAAATACTGACATTTCGGTAAATAAATTACATTCATGTACCCTTTGAGATTGGGGACATTCGTGTCGTTTTTGGCGTCTCAGCTGCCGCAATATGAGTAAAGCAAATTTAGTCATTCTGTTAGCCATGCGAATATGTTTCGAATGCAACGAATTGGAGCGTTTGATTTGGTGAAATTGTCCAGAATCGATACCTTCGTAATGATGTATTTAAAATGCAATCACGTATAATGAATGTGCTGTATCGATTTAACGTGTCACATTGCGTAGAATAGCACCATGACCTTCCTTAAAACGATTTTGATAGATATATTCAAATACACAGTCTTGGAAGTCTCAAATTTCAGTTTTGTAAACTTTTCTTTATACTATTCACTTTCAATATGCGAGAAATAATAGATTCGTTTTCATTTTCATTCGTATTTTTTTGGATTGCAAAACAACGAAGACTGCGCAAAGACTCGCCGCGAATTGATTTATTGGAGAAAAAAAACGTTTTTAAAATTTACGACAGTCGACAGTTGACAGTCGTAAATCGATAAAGGTCATTTGTTCTGTAACAGAAATGGCATTTAGGTGTAATTTCAGAGTAATGCATAACATTAATGCGAATATTCAATGTTTGAAAGTGGGTTGGAATCAATTATCTCGGCCTAAATTCATCTTTTCATTAATTTCATCCTGGTGCATAACTTCATAAGCATTTTATGCTCGTGTCCGTTTGTATCGATTAAACTCTAAAAAAAATGATTCATTGGAATCATTTCAGGATGCAATTACATTCGTAATCCCGAACTTTTCCGTACCGTTGTTCGTCCTTTTGGTTTGTTCTGTGAATTTTCTTGAAATAAAGGCAGTGAAAAATCGGCCAATTATAGTCGAAATTTCGACAATTTTGCATGGAAGGTACGTACCCATAAATCGACTCCGATTGGCTCAAAACTTTCTGAGGTTTCATTTTTTGGCGAAAAAATAAGATTTTGAAAGTTTCATGTTGATTGCATTGTCGAAAGTTTGGTTTTACTTTTCCGTACACACCGTGTCAAGGGAAAGTATAGGAATTGGTCCCGAACTTTTTTCGCAAAATTAGCTTAGATCATCATAAAAACTCATGAAACTCTTAGAAAACCACTTTTTGAGACACTTTTCCGTTCGTGTGCCGTCGTCGTCGTTGTCGTCGTCGTCGTTGTCGTCGTCGTCCCCGTCGTAGCTGTTTGTTAACACGATAACTCAAAAACTAATTGAGAAAATCAAAATCTGGAAATGCTAAAAGTTTTGTATTCAAAAAACTTAGTTTAAGTTCGAAGATGAGCCATTTTCGATTTGACCCTGGGGTACTTGCACTAGGAAAAACCTCAAAAAATTGAGACTTTTGTATGGGAGGTACC
>NW_022599401.1:0-3725 GCF_009176505.1 Sitodiplosis mosellana | reverse complement strand
ACAAATATTGCTTATCTCTTATCAGTTCCGCGAAAAACGCGAAAAAACGCGAAAATCGCAAAATTTCTCCACATCGTTTTAGTGAAGATGATAAGAAGTAAGAGACTTGCCTTTTCGACAGAAATGTAGAGCAGCTTGAGTACTACAAGTTCACCATAGACATGAAATCGTTATCTCTTATCAGTTTCGCGAAAAATGATTATCAAAAACTCGAATTTTTCGCGTTTTTTCGCGTAACTGATAAGAGATAACGACTTGATGTCTGTGGTGAAGTTGTAGTACTCAAGCTGCTCTACAACTTTGCCGAAGTTACCAAGTCGTTATCTTTTATCAGTTTCATGGAATACGCGAGAAACCGCAGAAAATCGCGAAAAAACGCGTTTTCTTCCTTATCATTTTTCACGGAACTGATAAGAGATAACGAGATGGCGTCTAAGGCAAAGTTGTATTTCTGGTTGAGTACTACAATTGTTCCGATTCATTATTTCGTTAACTCTTATCAGTTTCGTGAAAAAACGATAAGGAAAAAAACGCGTTTTTTCGCGGTTTTTTGCGGTTTCTCGCGTAATTGATAAGAGATAACGGAATAATGAATCAGAATAATTGTAGTCCTCGACCAGAACTACAACTTTGCCTTAGACACCATCTCGTTATCTCTTATCAGTTCCGTGAAAAATGATAATTTTCTGCGGTTTCTCGCGTATTCCGCGAAACTGATAAGAGATAACGACTTGGAGTCTTCGGCAAAGTTGTAGAACTGCTTGCGTACTACAACTTTACCACAGACATTAAGTCGTTATCTCTTATCATATTCCAGTTATAATATAAAATAGCCATGGGGCCCTGTGGTCCCCCAAGAACAACAGCGTAACAAGTTTTGCGGCAGGCTGTATTTTACACATACTCACACATATGCATATGTTTTTTTTTCTCATTCGTGTAGAGAAATGTTCAATCTATACAATGAGACTTAACTCCGGTTGGTTTATACACTGTTTAGTACTTTTATTCAACTTTAAAGTTCGCTGGGGGCCCTGGGTGCCCCAAGAACAATCATAGTGTTAAATAACAAAATCGTCTAAATACGAGTTTTCTGAAAAAATGACAAAATCGTCAAAAACACTCTCAAAAATCACAAATTCATATGATACTTTTTTCGTCCTGAAAAAATCGCCTGAAATATGTCAAAAACGACTATGAATAATCCATCTTCATTTAACCCTAGTCCACACTCCTTTTCTAAAACCTCATTCCACACCCCTCGGGTCTGGCCAGACCCGTATGCATTTACATGCATTTGTATGAGAATAAGTGATGCATGCCGGCTCAATTTCAACGGAACTGATAAGAGATAAGTGATATATGTCTTCAGCAAAGTTGTCGAGCAGGTCAAGCACTACAATTTTTTCAAAAACAATATTTTCTTATCTCTTATCAGTTCCGCGAAAGGTGATAAGAAAGAATCGCGTTTTTCGCGAAACTGATAAGAGATAACGGCTTGGTATCTTCGGTAAAGTTGTAATATTCAAGGTTCCCTACAAATTTTCTGAGGGCAGATATCGCTTATCTCTTATCAGTTACGCAAAATATGCAGATAACCTCAAAAAAGCCGCGAGATGAACGCGTTTTTCCTTATCGTTTTTCATGTAACTGATAAGAGATAAGGGATATGTGTTTTCAGCAAATTTGTAAGGCAGGTTGAGTTCTATAATTTTATTCATGATACATTTCAATATCTCTTATCAGTTACGCGTAAAATCGCGAAAAACGTGAGTTATCATTTTTTTATCATTCGAAATGATAAGAGATAAATAGAAATATGCGAAACTGATAAGAGATAAGGAGATAGTATCTTCACAAAAAGTATGGGACTTGACCTGTTCTACAACTTTGCTGCAGACATATATCACTTATCTCTTATCAGTTCCGTGAATAATGAAAATGGGAATTTTCGCGATTTTTTGCGTTTTTCGCGTATTCCGCGGAACTGATTAGTGATAAATGATAACTCTATGGGTGAGATTGAGAGTAGTGTATGTTTGATTGACTTTGTTACGAAAGAGAAGAGCAAGTTTCTGTCGACTTAAAAATGGTTAGAAGCGAGTATGTTCGTTTTTAGCGGGTCCTCGCGGTTTTTCACCATTTCCGCGGAACTGATAAGAGATAACAACTTGGTGTTTTCGGCAAAGTTGTAGCACTTGAGGTCTTCTATAACATTGCTAAAGTCAGTTATTTCTTATCTCTTATCAGTTCCGCGAAAAGCGCGAAAAATGATAAGAAAAAAAAAGTTCTATATAAAATTTGCTTTTTTATGTGCGCGATTTGCGCGCAACTGATAAGAGATAAGAGATAACTGTCTTCAGCTTAGTTATAGAAGACCTCGAGTACTACAACTTTGCCGAAGACACCATGTTGTTATCTCTTATCAGTTGCGCGAAAACCATGAAGACCGCGGAGGCTAGACGGTACTACAAGATACTCTACTTTAACGCCAACAGAATCATCAGAAAACATACTCGCCTTTTCAAAAATATGAATCGAAGAAAAACATACTCCACTCTCAATCTCACCCATAGAACTGTCTTGAGGAAAATAAAAAAGGTAATGTTAGAGAGGTAAAAAACCACATAGAATTATTAAAACACAGTATATTCCATATGTTTCCATACAAAATATATAGGGGTCTGGCCAGACCCGAGGAGTGTGGAATAGGGTGTAGTTTTTGTAAATCCTTTTTTCGTCCTTTTTTTGTTCTGTAAGGATCATGTTTTATTTCATAAATCGGTAGCCAATAAAATTTTAGGAGGCTACCCGAGAGCACAAGTCGCTAGCCTAACTAGAAATATGTTAAATTAACGTTTGAAAACGAAATATGTCTGGCCAGACCCAAGGGTGTGGATTAGGGTTAAAATGACAAAATAATCTAAAATCCCAATTTTTCAACATCTTCTTTATTTTTTACTTCAAGAATCACACATTTTGCCGAATATTCATTCGATTATATTTTTTTTTCTTCACAACACATTGCATATGAGCTTAGTTTGATTCCAAAAAGTGATATGATTGAAACCATACCCAGTGAATTTGATAAGACTGATGATAGCTTTCCAATCAGGAGAGTATCTTTTCATTTGCAAACGACTGATGTAAATAATTTTATATTCTTCTTTATTTCTTTATTAATAAAGAAAGATATTGAAAAAAATTGGGATTTTAGATTATTTTGTCATTTTGAATGAACTATTGTTCATAGTCGTTTTAGGCATATTTTAGGCGATTTTTCCAGGATATCCTGGAAATAGTATCATATGAATTTGTGATTTTTGAGAGTGTTTAAATGATAATATCACTTTGAATAAACATTTTGTACATAGTTGTTTTTGGAGTCTTTTAGACGATTTTGTCATTTTTCCAGAAAACTCGTATTTAGACGATTTCGTTAGTAAAAAAATTTGCAAATTTTAGATGATTTTGTTGAATTAATTTTTCAGCATTTTAGATGGATTTGTCACTTTAAATAAACACTTTGTCCATAGGTGTTTGGAGTCTTTTAGATGATTTTGTCATTTTTTCGAGAAAATGTGTATTTAGGCGATTTTGTCATTTTAAATAAACATTTTGTTAATAGACGTTTTTGTCAATTTGGCCAGAAAACTCATATTTAGACGATTTTGTTATTTAAAACCCCGATTTTGTTAAGAAAAAAATTGTCACATTTTTAGATA
>NW_022599400.1:0-2618 GCF_009176505.1 Sitodiplosis mosellana | reverse complement strand
TTTTTGCCCATTTTCGAAAAAACAACAATTTCTAGACAATTTTGAGTCTTTCCTAACAGATTTAACAATTTTCGGTGTTTCGAAGACTTTTTCATTTTTTTACTTTCTCAAACTGTAAATATCAAATACAGAAAATGATTAATAATTCATTGGAACGTTCTAGAATTAAAACAGCATAACAGTTTTTTTTTCATCGACCGTAAGTGGTTTTCTTCATTCTAGACTAAACAAAATCACATTTGAATTCTGAGTAAAATAAATCATACTTTGTGCACGATTATTGTGTTTATAAAAGCAAATTTATAGCACCAGCATAATATCTGTAAAATGAAGAGATGTCAGAATAGTCAGTTTTTGTTTACAAAAGATGTCGATTATATCACTTTTGTATACAAAACCTTTTTTGCGTTTTGAGCATGACTCGCAAAGTTGATCGCATTTTCGACAAATATTATTTCGATTGCAAACTATGCGAAAATTGAACCAAAAAGAATTGGTTTTCATAGCCGTTGCTTAATTGAACATTTGAATTTAAGTTCAGTTGCAATGTGAATTTCAGTCAGTTCAATCATGGGAAAAG
Organism: Sitodiplosis mosellana; assembly: GCF_009176505.1. Lineage (NCBI taxonomy): Eukaryota > Metazoa > Arthropoda > Insecta > Diptera > Cecidomyiidae > Sitodiplosis > Sitodiplosis mosellana. Next base: position 2,038 of record NW_022599400.1, on the reverse strand, counting down.
ATACAGACCGACTCATTGCTCGCGCAGTCCAATTAATTGGCAATTCAAATTTATTCGAGGTGCGGTCAAAAGAAAATGAAGTATCAATCTTTTGCAAATCATGCCAAACCAAATTCAAAGTGGATGCGGTTCATTTAAGTACGCAATTCCAGTCGCATGTACGTTCGGAAAAACACAAGAAATCCAGTGCGTCAAATGTTTTGCAACCATCAATTTCAAGTGCCATTGCAGGTGCATGTGCGAACAATGCGAAAATGGATACTTTTGCCGTGAAAATTACGAAAGCATTTCTCGAGGCTGGAATCTTGATATGGAAATTGCGACACCCGAGCATCAAAAAGTTTTTTTTGGATGAATACAAAGAAGTTCTGCCGAGCGTCCACACACTCTACGGTAAACTTGATTTAATTTACCAAAACACTCTACAAAAAATCAAAGTGTACATCGGTGGACATCCAATATATTTTATTGTTGATGAAACTACAGACAAATGCAAACGTTGTGTATTGAATGTGTTGGTCGGCAAAATCGACGGAACTTTTTCGGAGCCGAAGCTACACTTGTGAAATCAAATCATCGTCGTCAGATTTTTCGTGAAATATGCAAGTTGCCTTTGCCTCCGGATGTTATCGAAATTCGCTGGAACAGCTGGTTAAATGCTGCATTCTACTATGCCGAACATTTTTCTGCCATCAGAATATTTGCAACTTCTTTAAGCAGCAAGAAATCGAAAGCAGTGACGAAATTAAAGAAGGTAGTAGCAAAACGAAGCATCAATACATCGCTTTATGAAGTGCACAAATACAAATTCTTGGCCGAAGCCATAACTCAATTGGAAAAGCATGGATTGACAGTACCGCAACAATTGGAAATTTTGAAATCGGTAAAAAGTAAATTGAGCGGCGAATATTTGGAGAAGCTGGAGAGAGTTTTAGACAAAAATCCAGACGTGAATTTTTTCGAGAATCAGCCAGCTGACCAGAAAATCAAATGTGAATACGTGCCAATGGTGTCAATTTACGTAGAGCAATCATTTTCTATATACAAATATATTTTGTCCGACAGACGTCATTCTTTGACTGAATCAAATATCGCCAAGTTGAACGTTGTCCAATTCAACAATTTCATTGATGATACCAACGATGATTGATTTTTTTTTGCTTTTCGAATAAATATTGTCAATCTAAGTTTAACAATTTTGCGTATTATTTTCATAAATTTAACAATTTTCAGGTCTTTTTCTTAACAATTTCCTAACAATTTTCAGGCTTTTCTGTTAACAATTTAACAACAATTTTAAGCGTTTTCGTTTAACAATTTCTAGAGGCTCTAGTTATGAGTGCCTAAAGTGGGTAAAATTTAGTATGAACAATTTGATGATCGTGAACATCAATATTGGTGATTGGTGTGTTTTAGTTTCTCACCACTGCGGGAGTACTAGGCGCTGTAAGCAGTACATCAGTGCTGTACGCTTATGTCGCCCTCCTGGAGAAATATTGATCCGAAATGTCCATATTATTAAAAAATTTGATGGAAAACCAGAAAATATTGGCGTAAACTTCAAGTTCGACTTGTTTTCGGAGCAAGAACTAACAAAATACCTCGAATTTTTACCCATCGGATAAAAATAAATTACAATTATTTTCGATGTGACTACACGTTTTTCATACTGTACCAATACCAATATGAAGTAAAATGAAATTTCACATCGATTTATAACTAAATATGTGAGAATTTTGCTAAAAATTTCGGTTTTTAAAATTTTTTATCCATAGGATAAAATTATCCCAAAGAAAATAAATTGGCTGTAAGTGAGAAAAAATAAATAGATTTCATCGAATTTTTTACTTTTCCGTACACATTAGGCCATTTCACCATGTTGAAAAGTCGAAACCAACATACACATTCTGAATCGGTAGAGCCTGTAGATTTTAAGTATATAATTTTTGTGTTATAAAATTTATTCCTCGCGAGCAAAATTGCGAATTAACAAATAAATGAATTTGAAAGGTTTTATCATGAACCGTACAATACGTTT
>NW_022599399.1:0-3066 GCF_009176505.1 Sitodiplosis mosellana | reverse complement strand
AATGTTACGTAGAAAAGTTCCGCGGAAAAATATTCGGGAGCTAAATGATATCATTTAGCGGAGCTAAATGATATCATTTAGCACACCTAAATGGTATCATTTAGCTTTAGCAGAGCTAAATGGTATCATTTAGCTCCGCTAAATGATATCATTTAGCTCACCTAAATGGTATCACCTAAATATGATACCATTTAGCTCTGCTAAAGCTAAATGATACCATTTAGCAGAGCTAAATGATACCATTTAGGTCTGCTAAAGCTAAATGATACCATTTAGGTGAGCTAAATGATATCATTTAGCGGTGCTAAATGATACCATTTAGCTCCCGAATATTTTTCCGCGGAACTTTTCTACGTAACATTTTTCCTCTGAGCCCCTCATATGTTCATTCATTATAACATGCCAGATCTTGCGGAATGGGACTCAATTCCCGCGGCAAACTTATTCGTCAGTGAAAAAGTCCGGTGAGAACGTGATATAACCACTGCAGTTAGAAACAAGTGCAGAGAACAACCATACTTCAAAGGAGTTTTCCCTGAAGCCAAAAATCTTGTTGATCCCGATTTGGTCGATAACGACGATGATAACGACGAAATGTCAACCACAGTGTTTGAGTTTTAAAATAAATTTTTCAATATAAAATCAAACTGATATTCAATACGTGCAATCATATTTCATAATAAATGATTTTTCTTGAAAAACTTTTTTCGTGCAGTCCTCAATTTTTCTTATTTTACGCTTTGCGTTATACGGTTCAAGTTTTGATCTATCAATGTTTTATTCATCATTTCGAAAAAAATTGTAATTTGTTGATAAAGTTCGATGTTGAGGTAGGACTTAAATTGGATTCGAACAAAGTTCAAAATAATACCATTCACAGTTGTCAAATCGATCTCACGAAATGAACTGGTATTTACCTGTACTGCCTCAATAAAAGTATGACTCACATGAAAGTTAGACGGAGGCTTGCCGTGTGCGCATCTCTTGCGGGTTTCCCCGAACTAATTTACTAAAGCCGGCAAGCCTTCACCTATATGGATGTGACTTGAATGTGACGTTGATATGTGTGGTATACGTCATGAACGAGCGATTCATTCATTCATTGAACTGTTGCTAGTTATAGTAAGCGTATACCGGCGTCTACAATCTTGTGCTATCAACGTCATTAAATGCTTCTCTGCTCATTCACCGCTTTCGATGACGTTTGATGATGACGTGCATGTAACAGTCAACACGCTAATGAAAGCTCCGACACACCGGTTTACGTATTTATAATCATTCTATTAATTGATCAATTTATTTTCCTACAAGTGATACTGTCTTCATTCTGTGTAATGAACAGAGCAAAACTTGTTTAACGTTGATTATATCTTATATGTTTATCGGCAGCTCGAATGTCGTTTGAAATACTCAATTGAAATGAGTAAATACCAATATATCGATTTGATCTATTTTTAGATCAATGAATATGCAGGGGAATCTACGATTCGTTTATTCTAAAATTGATATTCTGTAATTGTATTTGGATGTTTTGATTTTGTGGTAAATATTACATCAAATTAGATTTTAAAAAAACCTACACACTATGAGCATTTCCCTTCTTATTTTGAAAATGAAAAACTTGTGTTATGAATAGAATATCAATTGCGGAAGGTCTCGAGCACTATAAATTTGCTGAAGACGCCGAGTATCTATCTTTTATCAGTTTAGCGAAAAACACGAATTGAGGCTGTGAGAATGAAAATGGCAAAACAGGAAAAAACATCCTGAACCGCATCAAGAAAAAAAAATTCGCAAAAGTGAATCATGAGTTTTGAATGCGCAAAAATGAGCCATGAACCTCCTATGCTGCCCATGTAAATTCATGTTTCACTTTTGCATAATCAGAACTCATGATTCATTTTTGCGAATTTTTTTTCTTGATGCGTTTCAGAATGTTTATTCCTGTATTGCCATTTTCATTCTCACAGCCTCAATTTTGCTGTACAATTGCGATTTCTTGCGTTTTTCGCTGAACTGATAAGAGATAACGACTTGGCGTCTTCAGCAATTTTATAGTGCTCGAGGCCTCTCGCAACTTTGCTTCAGACAGTTTTCACTCACCTCCTATGAGTTTCGCAGAAAACGCGAAGGATGATAAAAAAAAAACATGCCATAGGCCGATGTTTTTGATTTGCGCCCAATTGATAAGAGATAATTGTCTTCAGCAATGTTATAGAAGATCTCAAGTACTACAACTTTCTCAAAGACAACTAGTTGTTATCTCTTATCAGTTCCGCGGAAACCGTGAAAAACTGGGACGTCCCGCCAAAAATGAACATACATTCTTTCAACCATTGTTAGTTGCAGTAAAATATATTTCTCTTTATTGCTACGACGTTTGACAAACTTGTGTTCTTCTAGGTCTCACCAATTCATATCTACTATCGACCCACTTTGTTTTCAAGGCATTCAAATGCACGCAAGCATCAATTACTTGACCATAATTCGCTGTTATTTATTGATATTATGAATAGCATTATTGAACATTATTGAGAATTCCAAAGGATTATTTGGGATTATTTTTGTACTAGATTGCATTATTTGAATTATACAAATCTAGTACTTTCCCCCTTGAAATTGATCGTCAAAAATAATACTGATTAATTAAATGAATATAATGAATCTTTATCCCTATCTTTTAAATACAAATAAATAAATGCTTCGTTTCGTTAAATTATATAAATAAATAAATAATTTAAATGATCGAATTGAATGAATAAATCTAGAAATAAATAAATGGATGAATTTTTGAAAATGCACTTTTTGAATGTAAGCAAAATATAATAAATATTTACACAAATAAGTTCTCCTGGCAATAAAATAATAAATTATATCACAGACAAATAACAAAATCACAGATATACATCAAATAAGTCTAACTGTTTTATCACCAGACTTGACACACATTTTGTGAGACCATTTTTGATTCAGTGCTGCATTTGAATGCTTGTTGAAATTCCTTCATGTTCGCCACTACGCCATTCACACGAAATTCATTCGGACTGTGGACATCATTTCTGATCG
>NW_022599398.1:0-1982 GCF_009176505.1 Sitodiplosis mosellana | reverse complement strand
TTTTTGCTTATTCTTTGAAGCCGATGCACCATTTGCAGAACTTTCGCCACTTTCAACCATATCACTCTGGATTTGGTCGCGCAGTTGCTGATATTCTTTTTTGTATACTTCAAATTCACTGTCTTTAAAATATTCGAGTTCTTTTTCATGTTCATCTAACTCCACTGCAGCTAACTCGTGATTTGCTTTGTCATATTGCAACCACCAGCTTTGAAGTTTGTCGAGCTTCGATTCAAAAAACTTACTTTCGTCTGCACTTCCATCGCGTTCGTTGAAGTATGCAGTACGAAACGTGTTGAACTGACCTTTCCTAACACGCTGCTCCGCAAGCAGTCTATCAAAGTCTTCCTGTTGCATTTTTTTTTGTCACCTGCACTCACTTTGTTCGCTCTTTCGTTTTCTTTTTGCTTTGTTCGCTTTTCGTTTCACTTTTGTCCACGTCTCTTTGTCTTTTTTGTAGTGTTTCGTTTCGTTGTCGTTACTTCGTTTTTGTTTATAAAAAAATAAGTCCAAAGTTCGCTTTGTATTGGGTGTGTGCATGAGTTTTGAGGGATTGATAAGAGATGTATAAAAGATACATTCTCAATTATTCTGATAATCTAAGCTATTGTATGTTGAAGATCATGCGAAAATCTATAAAAATTGGTCCAAAATACTGGACAGAGGTTAACATAATTAAATTTTTTTTCTCTTTGAAATTTTTTTTGGTACGCCAATTTGTGGGGGCTTCTTCACACGATGAAAAATATATAAAAAGCGGATATCCTTGCATCAAGTGTGCACTAATAACCATTCTCGGTAGAGTCAAGCAGAAAAAATCATTCTTAGATCGCTGCTCCTTGTCACTATAGAGAGCGCTGTAAGTTCATCACTAAAAAATGCATTTTTTTCATTTTTGGGGGCTGGAGGGGGGTAGGGGTGGCGTAAATTTATTAAAATAATAGAATTACTCGTTCCTAATAATAATCAATCGGCATATATCAATTATTGACAGCAGAACCACAAAAATTTGACCCATGACACAAAAAAGTCTTTTTTTCGCGAAAAATGGATCAGTTACATTTCATAGAACAAATCAAATATTTCTAAGGAGGGCTCCGGACGGGATCGGCTAGGTCAGCCTGCGAATTCTCCAGACCTTCTGATTACTACCTTTTCCGTTCGATGCAAATGGCCCTGTCCGAAGTACGCTTTCGAAATGTTGAAGAAGTGCGAAAATGGGTTGATGACTACATAACCTCAAAAGACGAGGACTTCTTCAAACGAGGAATCCACAAGTTGCCCGGTAGATGGCTAGAGGTCATAGCTAACGATGGCGAATATATTGGTTAATGTACTTATTCTTTTTATTATTGAAATAAATATATCTTTTCATAAAAAAATCCCTCAAAACTCATGCACACACCCAATATCACTACTGTTCTCCAAAAAAAATCGTAGATTTTAGATAGTTTATTCACAAATTCCCAAACTCGTTTTGAAGATCGTTGGTTAAAAGTAGTCGTAATTTCATAAATTCGTAGGTTTTTTTTTATTAAAGTCGTTGATTTTCTATCAATTTCGTAGGTTTTTGTCACAAAATTTGTATGTTTTCACTATTTTTGTTTCAAAATCCGTTGGTTCGTTGGTTTTTAGTCGAAGGACCATTAATGTATCGGTAGAAAGAATATATTAAATAAGTTATAACCAGTTCAGTCGATTGCTGTAACATAACTAAATTCGTTCGCTTATTCATTTGTTTGTTCATACAATAATTTGTGGTCAACGCCCAAGCATAATGCTGATTTGAAGTGTATATAATATTGAATATTGAATATGTGTTCTCTCTGTTCCCTGAACAGCTAAAATCAGTGTGTTGTTATTTTTGTTGCTCACAAACACACATGGATCCGATTTGCTTGCTTCGAACCCAAAACGCTCGATGAGAGATTTATCCTTGCGATTCCAGCAACGAGAAGCTTGTTTAAGTCCGTATAAGCTCT
>NW_022599397.1:0-1934 GCF_009176505.1 Sitodiplosis mosellana | reverse complement strand
GTTCCCATTTCAAATTTGGAAGATTGAAATCACCAAATAAAAATATATATAAAATGTCAACTCGATTCATTTTGATGTTATTCAAATGAATGTGTTTCGGCAAATGACGCAAGAAGAGTAGAGAGAAGGAATATTATTGATTTGTTTAGAGGAGAAATTGAACGTTGTTATTCGTATGGTTGAAAGAATGAGAGAAATGATTTATCTCTCGGCGTTATTTAGCTTCGATTATTCGAATACAAGAGCATTGTGATATACACGCTACTAATTTTTGCCGTCGAGTTGTGTGACAAATCATCAGGCAAATACAACCGAACAAATAGCGCAGCAACGAGTTCTTTTTCCAAATTAATGGAAAAAGATTTTAGGCAGCCAGGGAATCGAACCGCAGGTCTTCTGATTTCGCGTCAGATGCTCTAATGTTTGAGCTACTGCTACCCGTTGCTTTGGTGCGCTATGTGTTTGGTTGAATTGAATGTTCATTTTTGGCTGAAAAACCGTTTTGTTTAGAGGGGAAATTGAACGTTATTATTCGTATGGTTGAAAGAAAAAACGGTTTTTCAGCCAAAAATGAACAATCTAAAAATCATTTGTTTACTATTAGACTAAGACCAATTTTCCAAATGAAAGGAGTAACAAAAAAACATTCTACACTTTTTCATATATTAAGCAAATGTCATTCACGCACACATTCATTCGTCATTAAATTTATTCATGCCAAAAAAAAAATACAATCGACTTTGTTTTTATCATTTTACCATAAAAATTTATAAAGAAACACATTTGCCTGCTCATCGCCTGCTCATCGCCTGCTCACAGCCCGCACGATTTTCAAACAGAGACAGAAGAAAAAAAAAGATTGAAAAAAACAAAAATAGTTATAATAAGATAATGAAGAGATATTTATTTAATTTTTTATCACATGTTGTATTTTTCTTCTTATCACATGTTACTTCTTTTGCAATAGTGTGAACAAACACACACCGTTACATTTTTAAAAAAATTTCATTTTTTGGCATTTTTTGTTTAAATTTCTTTTTTTTGTTGCATGTATTGTGCCAAAGCAAACAAAAAATTAATCAAAACGTACTGTGAAAACGATGCAACCGTTTTGTATGAAGTTGTTCGCTACATGTTCGAGAGGGATTTGAATCATGTCGTCTTCTGATCTGTCATGTACGTCTTTCAGTTTCGGGGTGTAAATCATCAATTGACGTGGAGCTGATGCCTCAAAGCGCACTTTGAAATTGATTTTGTTCGCCTCCGCTTTTCTTGCGACCAAATGACGCGTGAACCCCAGCTTGAATTGAGCGCCGTCGATTTGAGCATGGACTACAATGGCATCACCATTGTAAGATACGACTGCGTACCAATCGAAAGCAGCCACCGGCAGCTGCAATTGGAGGCGACAAGTTTTTCCATCAAAAAACTTAACATATTTATGTTCGCGATGAACGTGTCCAATTGCATCCGCCGGTGGGCTTGCGGTTGGGCAGTCGGCATGTGAGACCAGACATCGAACTGGTCGATATTGACATGTTTGCATGTGTTGGTGGCGTTCCACTGCCGGGAGATCTTCAGCGCAGCCTTCATGCGAACACGGCATTGGAACTAATGCCATCATTGCGTTCAACGTACGGATATGCTGTGGGCGCGAAAAATCCTGACGACACGTCGGGCAAGTTTTGTTTCGGCGCCCCAGGTCTAACTGCTCGTAACACCCGGCGCATACACAATGCTCGTTGGAACAGAACCATGGATCATCTTCCACCTGATCCAGACAAACAACGCATTGAGTGGCGTCCTTCAAATGCTGAATGACAGCCTACAACCAATCAAAATTCAAAAAATAGGATAACGTTTTACTTTTTTTGCAGAATATACTACTAGACCAAGAGCTGTTGAACAAAGTACTTACCTTATAAGCTTAATGT
>NW_022599396.1:0-3499 GCF_009176505.1 Sitodiplosis mosellana | reverse complement strand
GTTCGCATTCCACAAACAGATGACACGTTGACGATATTGCCTTTGGATGCCAGCAAGTGTGGAACTGCCAGTTGAGTGAGTAGAAAAGTGCCACGAACATTTGTTGCAAAAATGGCGTCGTAATCCTCGATACGGGTAGTCTCAATTGAGCCCGGAACTCCAAAAGCAGCATTATTGATCAAAACATCCAAACGGCCATACTTTTTGATTGTTTCATTTATGATACGCTCCGAATCAATCGTAATATCTGCCAAAATCACTAACGGTTCAACCTCAACACCACTATCTCGAATTTTTGCAGCGACACTTTCGGCTCTCTCAGCATTTCGACCGACCAACGCTAGTAAAGCTCCTTGCTGTGCAAAATAGACTGCAGCAGCTGCGCCTATGCCCGAACTGGCTCCGGTGATTAGGACAATTTTTCCTTCAAAAGACATTTTTTTTTTTGCTTATTTCCGAATTATGTTCACTTTTTTTTAAGGAAAAAACCTTGGACTACTCGGAGTGAGAATGAGTAAGTTAAAAAATATTCTGAACTAGTCAAAGTAGCAAAACCAACTGATGAGCACCGTGCAAATAGATTTCGATTTAAAGCGCAATTTTTGTTGCCGTTCAATACGCAACTAAGCCAGTTGAGTGGGATGGCTACCGACAGCTCTTCCTCATTAAAGTAGTACACATGTTTGAATAGCGACGAACATTTGAACAGAGAGTGCACAATTGATTTCTGCTTCTACGACAATTCATGTTAATTACTTCATTTGAATAGTGAATGGTATCGAATTTCGTTTCGCTAAAGTCGCATAGCGTGACACAGCTCGAATGCACCGACATCGGTCTGATTTAAAAGAGATTCATTCAAAGAACAGTAATGCTGCGGTATGCAATGCTTTGTTTGTGGTTGTGTGCAGTTGAAATACTTTTTTTTTCATAAAATGTTCGTGAGAAAAAACAATGCATTGACCAGAAGTGTTCATATTTCATTCGGTTTGCTTAGCGTATAATCCATGCTTTTGAAAAATGTATACGTATACACGTAAGTAAATCGTAAGTATCTCTGATTCTAGCTGCCTGGTCAGTTGGCATGAAGGTCATCATTTTAATATGCACAGTGCAAACTGCACACACATATAAATCACATATGTCGCATCCGATTCAAAACAAAGCATTCGCTCAATTATTCATGGATACCTCAATCACAAAAGTACAAATGAAATCGATACGAGACGCGCGTTCAACAGTACAAACGAAATGAAACAGATGTTTTTATTGTTTGTTTGAATGCGATATGTAAAATCAATAGTTCTCATCCCAGTTTTATTCTTTTTACCATTTTGAATGGAATCCGCGTGTACTTTGTTTGTACTGCACATGCATATTTTTAATTTTCATTTTGAATACGCGAAGATTTATTCAACTGAAAGCAATAGAAGCCAAGTACCATTTTGAACACACGTCAATAGTGCAAGTTAGCAATTAGAACACAGATAACATAACATGACTTATGACCCCAACGATAGAAAAAAAAACACTACAGAATTTTGTAGCAGTGCGAGCGAAGCGCCGAACGAAAGAATTTCGAAGATGAAGTTCAAATTTTTTTCCCTACGTCGTCTCTATGTATGAGCCACAAAGAAAGCAATTTGCATGGGGCATAGAGTTGTAATGTGTCGAAGAGTAAAATCGACTTTTGGATGAATGACTCATGAGCAAATGATATGGACGGTGCGTTTGCACTTATCTGCTGTCGAGTTTCCGCAAATTTCATTTTTCTAATCAATAAATGATCACATTACGCGGTTTCTTTTTTACCTAAAGTTTTATCCATTTCAGTCATTGAATCACGTTCTATAAGTCGATTTCTTACTTTCAACGTGTCAAATATTCGTTCGTGTTCTCACGATTTTATTTTTGTTTGGGGAAACGAAGGAATTTTCGATTCAACTATTAAACTATATTATTGCTTGGTTGCTTACTATTGTGAATGATAATATAACCTTGATTCATGACTCGAATATAAAACTAATGTGACATTAGTGAAAAAAATCATTCTAAATTTATTTGGAAACTCATAAAATCTTCATTACATACAAATGTTCAAAAGTGAAATCTTAAGTGATTTTCCATGAAAGATTTTAAACATAGATCAACTACCAAATGGTTCTCGAAGAGTAGGGATTCATATCAATTGGAATAATAGACAAATTATTGGGGGCTGACATATACAGTATCAGCTATACATTGGATAGTTCTGTGGTTTGCCACGTAATGATAAACTAATTGCAAACCATGGCGCTAGTGTGCATGTTTATTTATCTGTAAACCCCCTGACAAATTACTTGATTTGAAATGAATTTTATTTATAGAAATTTACAATCATTTTGAGCATACAATACTTTGGATTGATAAATGAAAGTATTTAAACTGATTCTCAATTTTAAGGCGATGGCAATTTGATAGAATATTCATATTTGCTCAAATAGAGTGCAAGAGCAAGAAGCAAGTTTGCGAGCGTTATCGTTTGGCCTTTTAACAATGGTGTTGCCGTCTCCACTAGAGCGTCCAAATTGATGGGTGTTCTTTCAACTGATGCTGGAATTAATGCCAAGATGGGATCTCCATTAACACCGAGTATCCTGAATAGAGTCGCTGCAATTGTTTTCAATGTTGGTTTTTTTAATTCCAGCAATGGTGGCAATATCGTGGCTAGATTTAAAGATGTGCTGCCTGGAACTAATAATGTAACGAGATTCAGCAGTGACTTAAAAAGCGAGAGAAGAAAATTGTTGATGGCATTAAAAAATAATTTGAGAAGGAGATCGAGCAGCGTCTTGACTTCACTGAGCAGTTGACCAAATAAATTTGGAGTCAAAGCGCTCTTATTAGCTGCCACAGGCGTAGATCCAAATCCAACGGCAAAAATAAACGCGACAAGTATAGCTGTAGTGAACTTCATTTCTTTTCCTAGTTTATGTCGATTAAGTCAACTGATTGCTCACCTCAAGTGACTGCGCTATTTATACAATTGTTCTTTTACGCGATTCCTCTTTTTAGTGTTATGCACGATTTTCATGTAAATTCTATGAATCACGAAGAAAAATTTTATTATTTATAAAATAGTTGCAACCAATTTTGTATTCAAAGATATTTGAATATGAAACATATTCAACAGGGTGGTTAATATCATTTGCGGATAATGCAGTACTTGTTTATTTCAATAGCAGCTTAGCATTGCTAAGTGGTTAATACCTAATTCAAAATGTTCAAGAATACCTCGATATGATATTCAACTGGCTAACGGTCAATAAACTCACACTAACACCAAATACATGCTGTTCAAACTTGGAGTGCCTTGTGCACCTAATGCTTATTTCACTCTCAATATCTGCAATTAATGTTTTTTTGTCAAATTATGTATCATGTTTATTAGCGTTAGCTCCCTTAGTTACATTTGAGGCTGTGAGAATGAAAATGGCAATACAGGAATAAACATTCTGAA
>NW_022599395.1:0-3132 GCF_009176505.1 Sitodiplosis mosellana | reverse complement strand
ACATTTTTAGTACTTTTAGAACATGGTATGCAAAGGTCTTGAGGAGTACTAAAAAGTTGCCACAGACACTATTGCTCTACTTCGAGTCGTTGAGAAGTTATAGGACTTCAAAAATGTTGCAAAAAAATTACAAAAAATCGAAAAAATTGAAAAATTACAATGTAAAACCTCTATTTATGCCCAAATATGTTCAATCGCATTGAAATTTCTCGAAAAATGCCAGGAAAAACGAAAAAAAAAAAATGTCGTGAAAAATTTTAATAATCGAAAAAAATCCAAAAAATAGGTAAATTCCTGACGGCTTTTGCGCCAGATCATCATTAATTGTCCTAATTCATTCCATTCTATCAATAAAGCCGCCCAAGAACGCGAAAAAAAGAAAAAAATATTTTTAAAGTCCAGACTTTAATTAAAGTCCGGACTTTAACGGAAAATCTCAAAAAAATCCAAAAAAATAATGAAACCTTCGGATGTTTTGATGCAAAACATCATTATTGGGCCCAACATTTTTAATGCCAACCAAACATTTCAAAAATATCCACTAACAAAATTTTTGACTTTGGACTTTAATTAAAGTCTGAGCACTTTGAATCAGCATTAGAGGGGCACTTAGACCGGCGTTGGAAAGGTGGCGAGGAGGAGCTTCTCTTGGACACCTCAGACCACCCCCTGGGTACCCCCTTCGTAAGATATGGGTATAGATTTGAAAATTTATCGAAATTTTCCAACCGCTATATTTTTGCCTAGACCACACTTCAGGCATGGGGGATATGGTGTTTCCGACTATTTGGGTCAAGACCTTTCCAACGGTACCTAACATGCCGAGGCCCAAATAGCGCCCTGAGAAAATAGCATACTTACTGTATATACACTCGTGACGCAAAAACTAGCATTTTTGATATTTGGCTTGAAATGCGCAGTCTATGGTGCGTCACTTGTCGGACTACCGTCCTCCGTGATGGCGAGTTGAAAATATAAGCTGGAACAGGGCCATTTTTCGGAATTTTAGGCTCATCAAAAAGGATTGAGATAAGTCTACATCGATTTCTCGTCTAAAATTACGTGGAAATAGATTCATACCAAGCCACCATAGGCGAGTTTTCTATGCCATTAGTGCGATTTTGTATGCAGATTTCGACCATTCGCTTGTTCTATGGAGAAATGTCGATTTGAGACCAAATTTATAGGATAACCGATATTCAAGTGGACATATTTTTATGTATTTTGACGAAAAAGTGGCAGTTTTCTCAGACAAAAACTCCGTAAGAGGCCATTTTCGACCAATTTTCTAACAAAAACGGTGGAAAATGTGACAAGATGGTCGAAAAATCGAAAAAATTGAAATTTTTTCCACAATGTGATGACCGACTAGAGAATAGGGCTAAAATCGAACAATTTCAGGTGAAAAATCCAAAAAAGAAATAAAATTTGATACTTTTTAGGGTACCACATTTCGTATTTCTACTCTGAATGTTCAGTAACCCAAAAATCAGTGCAGATGGGTTTTTGGGGGGTACCTTGAGTATGCGTTGTAAAGGGCTTGTCAAGGGCTTGTCAAACCCTTGTGTGAAAATTTCATCCACGTATGATCTCATTGAGATTTTTTACATATGGTATCAAAAATGTCATTTTTCGAAAAAGTCGATTTTTCGACCCCCACTACAGACCACCCAGTAGCAGATATCAAGGAAAAAATTTGGCGTTCTGAGTTTTTGGCCAAACCCAACTTCCATGCAAAATTTCAAGCGATTCTGAAAACCTCATGTGAATTTTGATTGATTTCGTATGGAATGGTCGTATGGTTATTCTGAAATTTTATCGCATTTTACAATGTGAAATTAAGGAAAAATGGGACTTTATGAATGTTAGTGGAAATTTTCTATTTCCAGAGATTGTAAAATATAGATGCAAAGTTTTTACGGAAAAAACAGCAATTTCACAAAAATAAGACATTTTCCAAGCAAAAGTGTATTTTTCCTGAAAATAATTGCCTTACAAAAGTAGTGATATCAGATGAAAAACCTCTAGACGAGGTTAAAATGGAGAGACGCTCCTGTGCGTAGATTCACCACTCGAAAAGACTGTCTGTTCCAAGACCATTTTAACGGTATGCGGTACATGCGGCGGTCAAATAGTGCTTTATATATGGGTCAATAAAAGAATATTTTAGCTTAGATATTCTGGTTCTATCTTGATAAATTTATTTCATCAGGGTAATAACACTTTCGGCCAATGTAGTATTGTAAATCACAATTCATGAAACTTTGAGAATCTTATTGTTTCGACAAAATACTAAAAGTTTTCAAATCCGGTGAAGACGAAGTTAAACAAACTTTGTGAGTTATGAAGCTTTGAAGTTAACTGATTGTCAATCTCTCATTTCGAAATGGGTGAGAAAGAATACAATCTCAATAAAGCACTTACCAGTTGGTTCTTTTTTGATTTGTTCATTGGTTAAGCACTTTGGTGATAAAAATGATCTTTTTGTAGGTGATTCATCAGTATTTGCATTGTTTGGTGAGTCTTCTGTCTCTTCCAATTTAACTTGAGACACTGAATGCAGTGGATGTTTCTCGACAGGTTTTGGATCCGGTTTGACGAATGTTGATAAGCTCCAATTAGTTATGCTCTCCTTGACAGGTTCATTTTTGGATCCATCATCATCACTCGATGAATCGATTGAGCTAGAACCCTCGGATCCACTCTCACTTGAATCGTTGTCGTTCATTAATGAAGGCCTGATGAATATAAAAATGAAAAACATTCTATCAAATTTGTGCCAACGTACATTGTCTAGTCAATACAAAAATGTCCATCGAAAAACAAGTTCAACACTAAAAATGGCAAAAGAAGGCTTGGACTGGCTATGTACGGCTTTGGACAGTTTTTTGAATGAAAAAAAAAACGAACTACATACGTAATCTAAACTTTTCCGCACCGCAGCAATTTTACTAATCTTCTGCTCTATTTTTAACCAAAAGTCCAATTAAAGTTGGTTTATGACAGGATTTGCAACTAAAGCTGCCTATTGAACCGAACTGTTCATGTTCGTTCCGGTTCGTAACTGAACATCAACCGACCTTTTCATGGTTTGAACCTATTCATTGATTTTGTAATATTCTCGCTTCAAGC
>NW_022599394.1:0-11690 GCF_009176505.1 Sitodiplosis mosellana | reverse complement strand
GGTTTCAGTTGTTAATTTATTTATTATGGCGCACACCAGACGAAAAATAAGTTATTTATGAAATTAAAGAGAGAGAAAAATACCACATACTGAATTTGTAGTTGGTGCAATAATAATTGGCTGATAGAGAGCTACTACATCATTGGGTTTTATATTTCAGAAATTCGATACAAACAAGTCATGAATCATAATATGCTATGGCGCAATTTTCGCATTTTGGACAATTCTATTACCACTCTATTTTTAGGACCAGTGCACATAGATTCGGTGGAAAATGAGAGAAACGATAATAGGTGTCCGTTTCATCGATCGAGGTTCTTAATCTCAACATCGCTAAAAATATCAAATATTGCGCACTACACCATCAAAACAAGATTGACATTCCAGCTAATTGAAAATGCTGCTGCTGCTAAAATCGCGGTGAACGAAATTAGAGTAAGCGGGCAATAGACTGTGTAATTTGTGGTCAATAATTTTTGGAATAATTATTATGTGGTGTTTTTATCCCACTGAAAGCCGCGCAACATCAACAAGAGACACTTTGCCAATAAATGACGAATGCGAAATATCTCAACGGCCAAACAAATCAATTATTTTGGCTTGAAGTGTCAACAGCCGCTGAGAAGGTTGTCAAAACAAAAATAACCCAAATTAAGTATAAATCACCGTGGTGTTGATTATCCAACCGCGTCGACGCTCATTAAGCCAATGCGAATGTTGTGCCGCAATTGCAAAATAAATGAAGAAATCAAGCCGATAAATTATTATCGCATGGAACGAACGACAGATGTAAAAACCGCAGCCAAAACGAAATAAATTTGGTTTTTGATGTTTTATCTGACGTCTAGTCATCAATGGGGTATGAAATGGATGTAAATCAACTATTAATTACAAAGAGCCGAAAAAGACAGAAAATTTGCATATTTTTCAGTCATCTCAATTTCATATTTCATGTTCAAAGTCTAGACTTTAACAGCCGCGTTTGTTTTTTTCCGCGCTTTTGCTTTGAACAAGTATTAAATGACGTGAAACCCGAAATGCCATTGCAGTCAAAGGCCCAAAGGTATAGGCAATGAAATTTCCTTTGATTTATTACTCAATAAAGAGTTGAGTATCGCACTGTACATGGAACGTAATTACAAAGAACATCGTGCAAAAATTTGAGAACCGAATGACAAAAAAAGTTCCATTATAAACCAAATCTGTGTGCGACACATTTTATTGGCTGTTCATTGCATGTTTTGCAAGAGTAAAAACCAATTAAATTTCCAATTTTCCAAAAAAATAGCAAAAGTCACTTGTGAATTTGATTCATTTTCGGCTCCAAAGTACATAGTCACATTAGCGACTGTCTTCATTCCACGTGGATCACCATTAAACATTTAATTGCACAAAATGCTATTCTTAGATGGCTCATAAACCGTAGAAATGAGTTTTTAGGTGTGAAATGTGCTCAACATTCACGCATTCAAATGTGCATATCGATTTTCTGTTTGTGCGTCTTCATTTCGTTTCTTTCGTTTGGACAGCAGATAATGGCATTCCTTCAGTTTTGGTATGGCTTCACTTAAGGGCAGTTTTCAAACAACTATTTTTGGTGTGAAGGTAATGGGTCTGTGTGTCGTCTCTAATGCACACTTGAAAACATCGAGCAACGCCAACAGCATCAACAGTTCAAGTTTATTTGAAAAAATCACTATCTCACCAGCAATGGAGAAAAATGTTATCCAAACGAATACGCAGTGTGCAAATGATATCCACTTGGAAAGTGTACAACAAAAGAACAATAAAAACACAATCCAATACTTCAAACACTATCTCCTTGACACACAAAATCTGTTCGCTCTATCACAACAAGAGAATAGAAAAACTTTCGTTGCACTTCTTTAAATTACACTTGAAATACAGCGTTCGAATTAAGATAATTTTCCATCCGAAAATTTATTCAAACGATTCACCATATGAAAATAGAAAAAAACAACCACTCGCACAAAAACTATTCAAATGATGGAAAAGTTTTTTGTCGGAAGTAACAGCACACTTGAAAGCAACATACTCGAACACACGAAACATTCGACTCTAAAGTTTTTATATATTTTGCTGTGTACTTTTAATTTTACATTTGGCACAATATTTCCGCAACTTGTTTTGTAATTTTCTTCTTTTATTTCGGAAAAAAAATCTTTTTTGTGTTTGTTTGCACTGCTTTCAATACGTTAGCGTTATGTATCCATCTGCCTGTTAACTTTGATACTTAAATTGCGTCCAAATGCTCTCGCTGGAATCGCGGTTGAACGAGAGAGAAAAACCAAAAAGCACAATAAAAACCAGCTGAAAATGGCTCTCGTCTGCACTCAACGCTGCAGCGCAAAAACCGAAGAGAGTAAAAAAAACGCGTGCGGAGAAAATAAATAAAATATTTGAAACAGTCAAACCGAAATACACTCCGTCGTCGTCGGTTGCCACGAAGCGAATTAAATTTGAAATTTATTGAACAATTTTTCTGCTCAACATTTTCTTTTTGGCGTTTGGTTTTTCGGTTTCATTGGCCATCCATACCCACCACTAGACCAGTGAGTGCATTGCAAATGCAAGCGAATGAAGCGAAATACAACAGAAGAAAAAATGTGAAAAATAAGTGTATTTGTGCAGTTTGCTTGTTAGTTACACCAATTTGTTATGTATTAATTTCTTATTACGACGTCGACGACGAAAAATGCAACACAGCCGTTTTCATATACGTTTGCCCCGCTGATTCGTATATTGCCTTTCGTTGTGTTAGTGTTCGCGGCGCGCATTCGAAACAGAAATGTAAAAGAAAGAGGGAAAAGTTTGTGTTAATTGATAAACAATTATGACAGCAATGAGCAGCCAGCAGCCATGCGGAGGGAGAACGCACAAGCTCAAGAGACTTTTTTCTTCTTCTGCTGCTGTGGTTGCTGCCGCAGCTGCTGCTGCTCTTATCGAGATTATTTGATTGTTAAAAATTGTGGCTGTCGATATCAAATGTCACATTCAGATTTTTGGTTTCTTTTCTTTTGCAACCGTTAAAAATGAACTTTTCGTCCAGTTGATTGGCACATGTTCGGCAGTCGATCAACTGTCGTTAGATTGTATGTACTCAGCAGTCAGCCCGACTGGTATTCCAACTGAAATTTATAATTCGAATGGGGGGGAAATGAAAATGGTGCGGAAGAAACCGAATGTTTCGCCAGTTTTAGCACTAAAAATTGCATTTTTATTGCTACAGAAAAACCGCTTGGAAAAGAGAGTCTTTTTTCGCAATCGACTGGTTGCCTGGTTAGCGCGTCTATTGCATCCAAATCTAACGATGTTCATAAATTAATGCTGAGTCATTGCAAAATGGCATCGACAAGTGAATTTTGTGTTGTTAATTTTCGTTTCTGGCGATGTCGAGCCATGTCTCTTTCGCTCGCTGCACACAAGTCGTGCAATTTTACAATTCAGAAAATTGCGAATGCATGAAAATCCAAAATCGACAGAGATGTGACAATATTGATTGGTTTGCCAATTGAAAATAGATATATAGAAAGCTGCAGCGATTGCATGTAGACATTTTATCGTGATGTGTTTGCTGTTGCATTTTCATTTGTCTTTAGCACAGCCAATAAATGAAGCGCAACACAAATTCTAAGAATAATTTGCTCGTTCGAAATGTGTGACAGCAGCCGTCACAGCAGCAGCAGCAGCAGCAACAGTCATGGATTTGTTACCTAATTATCTAAAGCCAAATCTCTGGCTTCTTGTTTACGGCATTACCAATATATCAGACGAGAAGAATCCAAGTACAATTTCACCGAATGCTGTTCGATTCGGGTAAATCAGTGCTCATACTCACTTGGTAGATGTGTCACATTCGAATTTGCTCGAATCAAATGTCTTCGACGCCAATATATTCCCATGAATATGCAAAAAGTTAAGAAAGAAAATGAAACAAGACCAACCAAGCAACCAGTTCATGTAATCAACAGCATTATCTCTGTAAAATAGAAGTTTCATTCAAATCGATAAGATGCATTCGATTCAGTTATGTAAATGTACGAATTTTGCTGCATTTTATCGCTGCTGTTGCAGGCAGACACACTGTGCCAGTGTACGTTTCAAAGTGATTGCGATTATTAACGCTAACATATAATACGTGCAGCAATCGCTGTGATGCACGAATCCTTCTTTGATTGCAGCATTGACTAATGTGTTTAATCCAATGCTCTTGCATTCATGTCTCCATTAGATAACGATTTATTTTTTTCTAATTTTCAATAATAGAACCAAAGGAAAAATGGCATCCATGGTAATGGTCGATGATTTCGTTCAATTGTAACCGCATTTTTGTTCTGATTCGAACAGAGCTGCAGTGAAATTGCGCCTCATTCTTGGAATAAATTGGGGAAATAAAAACGTGAATTGCACATAATATCATCGATTCCCTTACGCACACACACACATTTCTCATCTGATTTTATTGCCATCGAACAAAAAGGAAGCGAAATTGAAAGAATTTCCGTTCAGAGAGATCTTCGCATTCAATTCAATCGTTTTACACTATATAGTTTTATTCGCATATGTTCCCATTCACATCGAGTCACCAACTGTAATCAGGCTTGAGTTTACCCATTTGAAGCGCTGAAAGTTTTAAGCTTGGCATTTTCTCGACGGTCGCTCGACAGAAATCCGCTGTGTACACATAAATGTTCATCCGTTCACTCATGCATTTGTCATTTTGCATGAATGTTAATTAAAATAAGTAATTAATCACATTATATAAACATGATTTAATTTCAAATGGCGTTCTATCATTGCTCAAAAAACACACGCACACACACAAGTAATAATATAAGTAGCATGTCATGTTGTGCCACGAGGCATACACACGCGCGTACACACACTCTTTTCTTGTTCAAACAAACCAAACGATGGTGAAATAAAGTGATCCAAATGAACCCATATGGAACGGTGTGATTGCATGATGAGCAAACTCGGCCTTTTTTTCTGCAAATGATGCAAACAAGCTCAGTTGCGTGCACTTAATGGCTGACGCGTACGGTGTTTGTCAACATTTCCCGTGCCATCCTTTGCGATGGACAGTTTTAGTGAGAGCTCTGACAAACTGGAGAATCAACAATAACGAAGCGTAACGAATTACACACGGACCATTGTCAAGGTGAAAACCGGAGCTCAGACTAAAAGAAAGGTCTTTCTCGTACAATGGCGATAATAATTCACTTCCATTTAATTTGTTTCCCTTTGAAATTGCAATATGCAACACAAATTCCATCGAAATGCGACTTTCACATCAAATTCAAAATCATAAATCATTTGATTGATATTTCGTTGGCAATTTTTTTTTTCGTCTTCACTTTCATTTTACTTTTATTTACTCAGAATCAAAACAACTAATGGAATTAAAAAAGCAATTTCGTCGAAGTCTATTGAAACGCTTGAATTTGTATAGGAAGATAATTCATTGTGTTAATTCGATTCGATGGAGTTTGAAGCGTGATTAAAATGTTTGCACACTGTTGATGAAATCAGCTCAATAGAGGTATCGTACAATGTAAATGATGGAAAAAATACCGCATTAAATGCGTCTCGTTAGTCTACATACACGCGTCCGATATGTGCCCGCCAGCAAACGATAAAAATCTATGTCTCATCGATGAGATCGCGCGCGCGCATATACACACACACACACTCCAAACGCAAGAGCGCCAACCACAAAGTGCACTTTTTCAACACCGTCAATCGCTTACTGTTTACATTGTACATGTAATTGAAACTATTTGCACAACAAACGATCCAGCACGCAAGTCAAAACGCCATATGTACGAGTGAACGAACTGCATGTTTGCCAAAAAAATGCTTTTCAGTGCATTGCAAATGGAAATCCATGCAATCCGGTATTTTTTGATTGCATGTCAAACATTCTAAAGTTTGTTTGTGTGTTGGCCCGATTTTATTGTATCAAACGGCTGAGTGTTTGGCGAGCAAAAACAAATTGAGCGATCAAAACAAATTGCAATTATTGCAATAATCCACATTTTGATTATTGCCGGACTCGTTTTTCTTATCACATTCAGAACATGGTAAAAAATTATGCGTTTTTTTTCGGTTTAATGGAAAAAAAATTACGCTTGAAATTCCATCGGGTTATTTAATTTGAAATTTAATTGGGAAATATTGAATGGTACAGACAAATTAATCTGCTTCCATTGGTGCGCAGAGGGCACCACCAAACAAAGCTTCCGTTTACCACATGCTGATTGCCTAGCTTTGGGATGTTTAAATTAAATTTGGTCGCTTCGAAAAATACCTTCGTTCACTTGCCAAATCCGCTTTGCTCAAACTAATTTTTCCGCTGACATTTGGGCCACTTTATTTTAATGAGCGCACCAAATTAATTGAGATTAATTTCAGTTCTGTACTGCGCAATGAATCATTAATAAAGCTGGATTGTGGCGACAGTACAAACAAAAACGCAACCGCAACGATTTAAGAAAATTAATTACATTTTTGAGTAGGTTGGAATTCAACTGTTGAATTCAACAAGTTTCATACTACAAGGAAATAGAAATGAACCAAGCTGCGATTGTTATCATATGCCTTTTGGTGATTGTTCGAAATTTCATGTTTAAAATGTTTTTTTCTAAACGGTGTTGATTTTCAGGTGGTATAAGAAGATTTTCAGTATCATAACATGCGTTCAAACGTTTGAAAAACAAAAATGAAGGAAATAAACCAAAGTAACCGTGATTTTAATTGATTTACAATTTCAATGAAATGAAACAAATATTCTATCAATAAATTGTGACTGTATTGTCGTCAAATAAGTCGAGTGCAATACAGAGAATCATAGTTGTTTCCTGTTAACCCAGCTCATGTGCATGACACATTTTACCATGCAAGTTGCATATTTTATGGATTTACATCGCTGTCATCGATATTATCATCTGAATTGGTTCAAAATTCCTAGCAATAAAGTTACAAAGTGGAAACGATCGATATTGTCCCTCTTTCGAATTTTGAGAATGGAAAAATATAATGCAATTGGATACGTATCTTTTATACCTATTATTATTATATTACACTCTCGAAAATCCTGCCATATCTGTTATTAATATACCTTGTAGTAAACGCGTTCATAGTGTTTCACTGTAGTAGCGGTGTTACCTATTAAATTTTCTTGTAGTAATACTACAGTGGAATTTAATAGGATACTTTGCTACTACAGTGAAACACTCTGAACGCGTTTACTACAAGGTATATTAATAACAGATATGGCTGATTTTTGAGAGTGTATATTGGATTCTTTCTTTCGTTGACATGCAGACAAATCTGATACAAAATGAGGCCTAAAATGACGGCAAATGCAACTTTTTTTTCGCGCGAGTTGCAAAAGTAAGTTCAAAGCCGTAATTCGATGTCAAAAGATGTTTGTTTTGGAATTTGATTTAAGGTCAAAATTGAAAACTCTGATGAAAATTATTTTCCTCCCCGCGGGTCGTGAATTAATGAAAAATAATACTCCCGTGGCGAAGCTTGATTTATTTTATCCCTAGGGGGTAGGAACACAAGCGCTTGAGACGAATTCGTACGAATATTCGTGAATTCTTGTTATTGTGTATACGAGACATTCGCATCGCAGTGAGTTTACAACAACAATAACAAAGCCACGAACGCATGAATATATGCGAATACATACGAATGACACAACTTGTTCCTAGCCCCTAGTTTTATCCAACAATATGCGTTGCGTTTGTAAAAACAAAGACAAAGATTCGGCTCGAAGATTTTGAAATCCGATTATCCTCACGGATTTGTTAAAGGAACACATTTCCTATTGAATTACGCTTTTTGTACACAGAACTTTTTCATTTGTCTAGAAAGGTCAATTGGATTAATAATTTCATTTGACCTAGTAACGTATGAGTTGAAAGGAAAGGCTACCAAAAAACTTGGTACCAATTTGCATATTGAAATAAAATAGCAAATTTTAGTTTCATTTATTATAATTTATTGATACCAAAAGACACTCAAAGATAATAGTTATTTTCTTCGAAAGCTGATTTAAAATTACTCATTCAGTCTTTGAAATTCTTCAGTCGTTGAAGTTTTCTTCAGCTCACTTGTTTGATGTGTCTTCTTAAAATAAAATATTGTAAATAATTTGCATGGGTATTGTTCACTTTTTTTAATCTATTTTTCAGTAGATTTTCCGCCGGACAAATTTTTGTGGTGAACTGAAAAATCCCGGCGGAAAATTTATCGTGTAAACACAATTTTCCGTGGTGTGAACTAGGCGATTAAGCGAGCATATTTTCATTTTCAAACACAAGTTTATACTCATCCAGTTTCAAGAAATAAAACCCTGAACGTTTGCATTAATCTTTTTACATGGGAAAATCGTCGATGATTGTACATTTGCTATTTCCAAGGGAACGATCTACGGTGGATTTTATTTAAGACCGTACACGATTTTAATCGTGCATCTTGGCAATAATGCCTTAAAGTTTGTGTAAAGAACAAAAAGGGCGATTTTTATGTCCAAATCAGCTAAATTTCAATGTTTATTCTGTAATGATGCATAAAAAATCTTACACTGCACACCTTCAGTATTTGAAACGACCAGAAATATGTTGAATTGTTCCAAAATTATTATTATCATGTTTTCATAGATTTATTATGAATTTCTAGTCGTTGCCATAGCATATAGCTGTTGTAATCACCGCTTGAAAAAATTTAATTGGAACAGTATGAACCGCCACTTTCGCCGTATACTTTACTAGGATTTGGTAAGGTTCATTGGTGGGCGCATTGAATTGGTCAACTTTGTTCCAGACATCACCCATAATTTTCCACTTCGTTAAGACAAAACGTCGACTGAAGTGTAAAATTTGAGAGAAAAGGATAATTACTTTTCCGCACGCCCATGCCGTGCGTAAAAGTATTTTTCTAACATTTTTGTTCATATTGCTGTGAGTATTTTTCTAAATTTTTTCCAATGAAATATGGTTAGTTGAACTTTGTTAGAGAAATTATTTGAAGAAGAAAGTGCTATCCTCCCTGAAATATTCAATTCATACAATTCCAACGCTGAAAATAAAGATGGCAATTACTGTACTAATGAAATTGAAATTTCCTGAAGCATTCTACCAATAAATGCGCAACCACTTCATTTGATAAAAGCACGTCCATGGAACCATACATTCTATTGGCAAATAAAGTGTTGTCGTTGGCAATTTCGAATTGTACTTCGAAGTTCGAACATACTACGATTGAACAAAAATGAGCACGATTCAATTGTGTTCAGCCGAAATTACTCAGTGATTAAGTCGTTAAAATTATAGTTTAATTATTTATGAAATACATAAGAAGTGGTAAATATTTATTTTTATCAAATGATTTTTCGAAGAAAGCAATTTCATAGGTGAATCAGCCCAGATGATGTCAATCTTGTTTCGTTCATCGTGAAGAATTCGAAATTCAGTACGTGTGTCATTGGATAGAGGAGAATTAATGATTTTTGCGGATTTTGTTCCAGAATACAGGCACTGGCATTTTGCCTACAATGGCAAAAACACATTGGGTAATTTGATGTTTTACGCTTTATGTTTTTTTAGTTGGCCTTCTTTGAATTCTGAGAGTACAATTATATTCTGGCCACTACAAAAACCGTAGGTGCTTCTAAAATTATTTTTGAGCCACTACAATTAATTCTGGGCTACTACAATTAATAAAACAGTTTGGACCAGTTTTGGAGGAGTTTATGGACCCTAAAAACAATAGAAAAAAGATTTAGATTGTGGAAAGTTCGATTTGGGACCAAGATTTGAGAGTATTACCGATTTTGGACCAATTTTCATGACTCGTCCCGATATCGAACGAACGGGCAGAAATATTTGAAAACAGTTAATTGATTTGAATTCTACAATTTATCTAGATTTTTCGAAAAAATTCCCCATTCGAAAAAAAATTTGATTCATGGAAAATGCGTTTTTTGACCAAGATTTGAGTAACCCGATTTTGGAGCGGTTTTTCGATAGCCGATTACTCAAAAAATCTGTTCCTACATAAAAAAAAAGTAAATACACTACATTAAACTACATAAAATCTACAATTGAAATCGCCCAACCCGAAGTCATTTCGGAAAACCTACCAAGATTCGAATATTCATCTAAACTCACAGGCAAACGCACAAATTTGGCAAACACAACACGAGCAATCAAACGGCTCCGTTTCAGTACACACACAACAGCGACGCAATTCGAAACAAATAACACAGGTGAAAACAGCGAGTATGGCTTGTTTCGGATATCTACATGCTTCCGTGGCGTTTATAGAACGCCTTTCATACAAAGTGGTTGCTTTCGATCGATCGTCTGTAAATCGTGTGAGTCGTCATTTTTCATCTGTTCATAATTCAAAAAAATTCAACTTTTTCTTGGAAACAAAAATCTACTCTCAAAATTACAGCAACATTTTCCAAATTTACTTTTTTGTATGTAATAACATTTTTCCGTTGTGAATTCGCCTGAATGAATATTGCTTACACACAGAGAGAAAACTGAATTAGTGAACCCTGCAAATTCTATTGGTGAAAAGTAAAAGTACCAATAGATTGCATTATTGAACCCTGACAGTCTATTGGTGAAACGTGTTTCTACCAATGGAATTTTTTATTTGTATTGGTAAATTCAATACAATAGACAGCATTAGTAAATTTGGAACTTGTACTGAAATTACCAATACAAATGAAATATTCTATTGGTGTATAATGTGCAAGCTATTTAAAATGAAACTCAAGAATTATAGTTGGAAAAAATGTAGCAAAAAACCAACTTTTATTTATACGTCTTTCCAATTCCAAATTCCTCTTAAAACTAACTCATATTGTGCAAATCGGCTGACAGCACGTAAGGTAACTGTCAGTCGTGCTTAACTAACTTCAACTCGAACGGCAGCGCCATTCGATACAATCGGTGAAATGACATTTCACAAATAGAAATTTTATGCTTTAAAAATGTTATTTTGTATGTGCATGTCTCAACTTCGATCGCCGTATGTGCACACTCGATTTGGTGGGTATTTCTTGAATCACGTAGAATAGAAAATCCACTATGAATTGGTAAGTATAAAAGCATAGAACAAAAAACAAAGAGAATTTCAAATTTTTGAACACATTGAACACATTGGAATTGTAGGAAAACCGTTTTCATTCTCTATTTTTTGTGTTAAAATTGATCTATTCAATAAATTGGCAGAATATTTGTGTGAAGATCAGAAAATAAGAAAAACAATTCAAGCTTCGTTTCATTGAATTTTTCTGCACGATTTCTAGGACTTTTCATTTGGAACTCTTTTTGCTCCGAAATTATTCGGTACGTGTGCGTTTCAGATAGTTTTCGTGAATCAAAGTTTACCATTATAGTTTTATTGAACAAATAACATCCATCAAAAGAGTTTTTCTACAAGAAACAGTCGTTTTAAATTTATTTGCAAAAACTATTTCAAACATAGAAAACAAGTTTGGAGATTGTTTGTTGCGTCATTATTTTGAATGATAAAAAATACGCCTTTTTCCATCCGTTTGGTTTCACGCTCTTCATCCGTAGTCATCTCTTCGTTAAAATAGTTCATTTTCAATAAAAAGTCCCAAAAATTGGGTTGACAAC
>NW_022599393.1:0-4743 GCF_009176505.1 Sitodiplosis mosellana | reverse complement strand
TAGGGATATATTTGATTGGAATTTTGAGGGATGGATGCGGGTTAACAAATAGATAGAAAATAGTTCGGTTTTTGTCATTTATAACACGAAAAAATCCAAAAATAAAAAAAAAATTCAAGTGGCCGAATACTTTTTTGACTGACTGTATGTAAAGCTGTCAACGGACAAGAAGTTGTCCGTCCGTCCGTCCGAAAACTTCGGACGGACAAAATCTGTTCTCTCTGAGGAAGAAAAAGAATACACATTAACAAAAAAACAATTCAAACCAATAAATATAATCATTTTATTTCTTGTAATGTTAAAATATTTTGTGTATTGTTTTCGCGTGTTTTCGTATACAAAGTCCACAATGAAGATGAACAAATGTCATTCCGTTTGTTAACATTCCATATTCCGGTCGATTTTTGTTCAAAGGTACGTACGGCTTGAAATAGTTTTGTGCGGTTTTGTGAGATTTCGAGCAATGAATATTCGTTTGTTTTCATTTGTTTTATTTTTGGATTACATTTTTAAAAAAATGCAATGGAATAAAAACGAATTTTATGTTTTGCTTGCATAGATTGACGTTTTTTTTCAAAAATACAATCAAATAGCAGTTCAAGATCGTTCAAAATATACAACATTTCAAACTGAGGCGAATTCGAGAGAGTTATTGTCAAATATGAGAAAACACAGCGTCGCGTTAAATGAACCATTTGTTGAAAAATTGAAATTTTTGGCGAACGGACGGGAAAAACGTGTTTTTAGTTTCATTGAAATTTTATGACAAATTTCGGACAAAAAATTGTCCGTCCGTCCGAAAACGTGTCCGAACATTCGGACTGTCCGAATGTTCGGACAAAAAAGCGTGTCCGAAATGTTTCGTACAAAACCTGTCCGTGTCCGTTGTCCGTTGTCCGTTTGTCCGAGATAAAATTTTTCGGACATTGTCCGACAAAATTTGTCCGTCGAAAATTTTCATTTTTTTCGGACGGACAGCAAAAAACCACTTTTTCACTTTTTTGTCCGTGTCCGTTGACAGCTTTACTTATATGTGTCGATAAAAAAAAATCTAGACGTGGTTTCGAACAAACTAATGATGCAAAAGTGCTTGGTTTTTGGTCCTCTAAAACAAGCAATCGGAATTTCTCATGTGCAGAAAAAAAAAGTTGAAATTTGTCACACGGTGTTACAACACTAAATTATACAAAAATCAAAAGATCAGGTTTTTCATGACTCTTGGAGTCATTTTCCTGCAAAACTAATCATTCAGCCAGTCTTTTTGCGGTGTTGAATAAAAAAAAATAACGTTTTGCGGTTGGGTTTTTCAAGCGGCAAAAATAAAATCAGTATTTCTCAATTATTTCTGGGTGTTTCTCCCGAACTCAGAGCGGTCAACCAGCGCTCGGTCGTTCGTTCGTATGCGAACATGTTCGTTTGTTCGTTCGTTTGTTCGTAGAATTTACGAACATGTTCGTTCGTTCGTTCGTTCGTTCGTAGAATCTACGAACATGTTCGTTTGTTCGTTCGTTCGTTCGTAGAATTTACGAACATGTTCGTTTGTTCGTTCGTTCGTTCGTAGAATCTAATTACCCTTAAGTACGTACTTAACATACTTGAGTTTAATAACGTGACTTGAGACGTACTTAAACTCCCTTAAGTACTAACTTAGCATACTTGTTAACATACGTACTTAAGCCTCGTATTTAAGCTTAAGTATGTTAGGTACATACTTAAGTATGTTAAGTACATACTTGAGTATGTTAAGTACATAATTAATAATAATAATAATAATAATAATAATTCTGCACCATACAGCGTTTCTTCGCCAGAGGTGGTTTATTTGATATAAATATTCTTTTATATATTTATTATTATTATTATTATTATTCTGCACCATATAGCGTTTCTTCGCCAGAGGTGGTTTATTTGTAAAAATATAAAAAACAAGTTATATTTAAAATTTCACAATTTTTCAATTTTTCAATCTCTCCAAATTCTGTTTCTCTTAAAATATTCATTTATTCTATGCCTAACAGTATCTGTACTTGTATTGAAATCAATTAAATAAGTATCACAGACTGGAATTGTACTAATGTTAAATTCATCTGAAATATTTGGTGGTTTTATAGGTACACAGTATTTATAAAATTTATTGTATGTAATGAGCATATAGTTGATGGGCTCAAACTTGGTGTAATCACTGTGACGCGTTGGTAACGATAGGAAATCTGATTCTCTTGTCCAACGTTTCGGTGTTCTAATGTATATACTGTTCAGAATCTGCTTCGATGATGTATGTCCACATATCACATTGTGAATTGTTGAAATTTGTGCAATTTTTCTTCGTTCTTCGAGCGTAGTCATTTGCAATTCCAGCAATCGACATTCATATGGTGGTTTTTTGAACTTGTGTGGCCATTTTATTTTTCTTAGTGCATATAGTAGAAATTGCTTTTGAATTGATTCGATTCTGGCAATTTTCTCGTCAGTATATGGGCACCATATTTGTGATCCGTATTCAATAATCGGTAATACGAATGTGAAAAAGAGTCTCTTTATGGTCCAAGGATCATTGAACTCTCTTCCGAAGCGTTTGATCCATGCTAGTCTTGACTTAGCTTTGGCAGTTATGTATTCGATGTGTGGTGTAAAATTCAATTTTTCATCCAAAACCACTCCGAGGTCCTTTATTATTTTGACTCTCTCAATCGGAACGCCTCCGATGGAGTAAACATAAGCAAACTTCAATTTTCTACGATGATATGACACAAGTTTCGTTTTGTTGACGTTCAATGCCATACGGTTTCGTTTGAAGTACTCAACAATTCTGTTTAGATCTTCTTGCAGTGCTATACAATCCTCAATTCGATTTATTTGCATCGAAAAGCGTGTGTCATCGGCAAATGATTGTAGATTCGAATTGACCAAGTAGTGTGGTAAATCAATGATGAACAAGATGAACAATGTCGCGCCGATCGGATATCCTTGACCAGTTCCCGATGTTACTTCTAAAGGATTAGACATGATTTCATTTAATTTTACAATTTGTTCACGCTTACTGAGGTATGATTTGATCCAATTTAGCAGCTGTTCATTCAGTCCCATAATTTTCAGCTTATGTATGAGCAGGTTTATGTCAACTGAGTCAAAAGCCTTTGCAAGATCAAGATAGATTGCATCAGTTTGAATCCCATGTTCCATGTTGATCAGTGTGGGTGAGGTGAATTCAACCAAGTTCGTAATTGTTGACCGTCCCTTTATGAAACCATGCTGGCTATCATCAATGATGTTCTTTATGTGATAATTCAGATGGCTTGCTATAATTGAATCCAAAAGTTTTGGTATTATGCATTGCAGGGCGACTCCACGATAATTTTCGATTTTGTATTTTGATCCACTTTTATGCACAGGTCTCACATAAGATTGTTTCCATGCGATCGGTACATTTCCAGTATTCAACGATTCGTGCAATATGTGAGTTATTGGCTTCAATAATGAAAGCATGCATTTTTTGATGAGTAGATTTGGTATTCCGTCGGGACCAGACACCAAATTGTTTGGTAGCTCATTCATTTTTTCCATGACTAATTCCTCATCGATTTGAATAGGTGGAATGTTAGCACATCGGTCCAACAATATGGGATCATCTTCACGATAACTTGCTTCAGATCCATCAGTTGTCTGTGTGTATGCCTTTTTGAAATGTGCTGCAAATGAATTGGCAATTTCAAATGGATCGTCAAATTTTCGGTCTTCGTATTCCATTTCAGTTGGAAGATCATTTTTTGTGTTGTTACACGCTCTGACGTATTCAAAAAATTTCTGAGGATCTTCATTTATCAGCTGTTCCATTTCGAGCTTGTAAATCCTAAAAGCAAATCGAGATTGTTTTTTATATTCACGACGTAATTCGATATGTTGGTTTCTTATCACATCAGTCGGATCAAATTTCTTCTTGCTGTGCAATTTGTTAACACGATTCTTCATATTTATTAGTTCACGGCTAAACCACTTTGGATGATTGGACTCTTTTCTGGTTTTGACTTCAACATTCATTTCAATTGCAGTGTTAATTCTCGAATACAACTGGTCAACTGCTGCATTCAGATCGGGTTCGTTGATAATACTGCTCCAGTCGGCATTTGAGAAATAATCATTCATTGCATTGTAATCAGCATTCTTGAAGTCTTTGTACGAACTTTGATTTTCGGCTTTCTTTTCAATTTTTTCATGGATGATTACTTCAAGCGCTTGATGATGTGATTCTTTCTTTGCTATGTCGCTGTCATTTTTGTTGCATGTGAACAAGTTGGGTTCATTGGTCCATATTAAATCCAGCCACCGATTGTTGTTGTTGTGATGTGTGCATATTTGATGCAATCCAAGCTCGTTGCAAGTGTCGAGCACGATTCTTTCTTTCTCACTCACCGCATTGATAGCCACTGCTACATTTGGATTGTGTTGAAAAATGTCATCAGGATCATAATCAGCATTGTTGTTGCATGTGTACCAGATCAGATTCCGGAGATTGAAATCACCCGATACCAACAACACATCGTTTTGATTTGCTTTAGAAGCGACTTCACGTAGTGCATTCATGTTTGCTTTGTAGACTTCAAACGGTGAGTCTGGTCGAATGTATAGCTGGATCAGTATTAAATTTCTGCCATTATACTTGACTTTTGCCCATACTTGTTCCGCTCCAAGATGTTCGGCTGTTCCAATACATTGTGGTTGCAACGATTTTTCTACTGCAATTAG
>NW_022599392.1:0-3481 GCF_009176505.1 Sitodiplosis mosellana | reverse complement strand
GACGAGAACTGGTGCTTTTTACATGATATGGTCGTTGACGAATGTAAACCGCTGCTCTGCGTACACATGCCTCTGATTCCTAATCTCAATGACAGTGATCAATTCTTAATGTCAACGACAGTGGCCATTTACAATATTCTTCCGAAGTAAATTCATCACTTGACATGAATACACACCAAAATTTCGGAGGGGAATGAGTGATCTAGATACAGTGTGAAATAGCGGTTTCAACTGTTTTTAGATGAATTTACACAAATTTTAGGGAAAAATGTGTTATTGCTTATGCGAACGCTCAAGTGGCTACTATTCATATACGCGCCAATACATAGACACGCACTGGTCACCAAGTCGGTGCAGTTGTATGTATTGAACGAGTTGCTGTGTGCGCAATTCACAAATTACAATTTTAGTAGAAATACAGAGAATTTAACATGCGAAAACGAAAATAATGCAAAAAACCTATACATGCTAAGGTATTTGTTCATTTTTCCCAGTTTTGATTTACAATCAACCATTTTTTCAATCAAAACTTCTCCATTGTCAGAACGTGAATTCCTATATATGTATGAATATATCGTCGTCTTCTCTTATGAATACAAAGAGTAAAACTCCGATTATTTCTTTCGCTCAATTTTAATCATAGTCATTTTTGTTTTGAAATAACACATTGATTGCGTTTGATGGAATTACCGGTAAGTCCTTTCGATCAAACGAAAACTGCTTGACAGTTCGATGATGTGTCGTGATAGCGTATTGAGGCTGTCTCGTTTTCCACCGATAGCATGAGACTTTTTACGTCACAGAAATGTATATGTGCTTTACATGTTTATTCATGTTTAAATGATTGAAACTTGCAATTTCGACTACCTCCAGGCGTTGTTCTTGTGTTTTTCAATGCAATTAAGATAGAAACTTTGTGATTACTTTGTCAGTTCATGAATATTTTCACTAGTTTCGCTCTTGTCACATTCTGTACATTCAGTGTCAATGTATTTTTGGTTTTTGCTGTCAAATTGTGTCGTTTTCAACCGATTTAATGCGGTCATCTGTGTGTGTTCGAATGAACTGTCAAAGTCACTGGTTAACGAAGGGATATTTGAACATTTCGTTTGCAAGCAACGGTCGCACAATTTTTCAGCCATTCTCCAATCTATCAGATGGTTTTATGAAGAAATTTTATTTTTCGTCAATTATTCAAGTTGAAAACATCAATTCTACGAAATAAATACGACAACAACACCGACAAATTTAGTGATCAGCTCGTTTATGTACAAATTTTGTTCAATTGTGAAATAACACGCAATAACACGAATCAGTCTGCTTTGTGTTTGTGCAAAGACGACAGCTAACATCACACAATCGACGCAAATTACAGACGCTGTATCAGCATCCATTGTTCGAAACAGGACTTTGGTACGAACTATTTCATTTTGAATCAATTGATTTTGAGAAGAAAAAAAACCTAAAAGAAAAGTTCAAATTCTATCAATTCCACTTTTAATCTCATTTTAATTAGGATAACACTTGTGTGTACGACATCATTCGTTAGCCCTGCATCGAAAAATTACACCACATCAAATGGATCCACGAAACGTCGAAGGTGAACTGGCAAAAGGAATGGATGAACCACAGCAGAACATGGACATTGAACAACCACCGCAAATCTTCAAATTGAACGTTGATTGCTTCGAAAAAGTGTTTGATTATCTATCGATCAAAGATCTACACTCTTTTGGACAAACGTGCAAGCGAATGCAACGGGTGGCCGGTCATTTTTATCAACAAGAATTTTCCGAAAATCCTTTCGAGCATAATAGTGGATACGTTGGTTTTCGTGAATATACCGGGAAGCTATCAATTCATTGTTTGTTAAGATGTAACAACCTCAATTTGGCAGACGTTGAATGGGAAGTATACAAATCAGTCAAGCGTCTCCATGTCACTGGAGCTAATTGGGAACAAATCAAAATGATACCCAAGAAATTCTTGAACCAAATCGAAGAGGTTACCTTTAATCTTTGTTAATTGAAAGAACCATTTGAAAGTGTTCTTACACGACTCACAAACGCAAGAAGCTTGAAAATTGAAATGAGTGATTTTAATGATGAATGGATCACCCAAAAGAACCCGAAACTGGAGCATTTCACATGGTTTACTAAAACCCATCTAAGTGCTGACAAATTACAAACGTTTTTGCGGCAAAACCCTACTATTTGTTCGCTATCAACGCAATTTTGGCTTTTACCGAACGAAACCGCAATGATGGAACTCAAATTGGACGACTTGTGGATTACGACGGATTCGCTACAACAGCATGACTGCGAATACCTAAATATGTTACATGCCAAGGGCGTATACAAACGATTACATATTAACGCCAATGCAACTCAAACGGTTGTCGACAGAATGAGCTCATTGAAGTCCCTCGTTAGATTCATTGGAACCGACATTGGAGAAATGGTCGATTTGTCATCACTTGTGAACTTAGAAGTGTTTACATTTATTAACCTGAGCGGAAATTGTGCAAACGTTGCAAACAAACCGGCACTGGCGAAGAGCCTTCAAAACCTCAATGAGGTGAATTTTGCTGTGGCTGATATCGATGACATTTTACCGTTTGTGCACCTTTCACCAAAATTAAAGAAGGTCGTCGTCTTCGTCCTTCCATCAAGTAAAAATCCTAACCAAGCCATCCATCCAGTTGCGATGAACCGTGAACGTGAAAAGCTGTTGGCCAAAACGTTGTACGTCAGCAAAGTGACGATTTACATCCACGAATCGAAATATCTGGCAACGAAGTGGAAAACAACGGAGATCGACTTGAAGCTCATCGAAATTAAGCGTATTTAATCGCTTGGCTACTGATGCCACGACCATTGATTTTGAAAAATACGTAAATGAGATTACTGATAAAACGAACAACTAAAATAAGAAACTTCCCATTTGAATAAATAGAATAATCTACGCTTATACAACTCTAATACACTGAATAAAAGCAAATGAAGCGAACCGAATTAATGTAAAAGTTGTGTTGTTTGATGATTTTAATTAGCACACTTTTAGCATATATGGATTGTTTTTAGGTATTATTATCGTTTCCAGGTGCTTTGGCTCATTTATTATCTAATCACTTCGTGCAGCAGTTCTAAGAACTTGAGTTCTTCAGTTAATTCGTCTAATTTTATCCAGTGTACAAGATTTTCAAACCATTTTCAGTGTAAATCATCTTGACCTCCAAGCAAAGTTGAGTTGTGTCATATTCGCTGTGCCACAGCGGTTACGGTTATCGCAAAGAGGTAAAATATGAATTTATTTGATAAATACGATCCAAATAAATAATTTTATTTTGAAATATTCTCTGGAGAAATCTTCTTTCAAAACCAATCTTTGTGCAGTGAACGTTTCAATGAATGAACTTGCTGTTACGAAATTATTATCTTGGGTGTATGGAATCAGAGACATGTGTACGCAGAGCATCGTC
>NW_022599391.1:0-2753 GCF_009176505.1 Sitodiplosis mosellana | reverse complement strand
GTTTTGATATACCGCAATAATTTGAACGGCGTGAAAAGTATAGACAAATCAGTTGATTTTTTATCAGAAGTTTTAGCAGCAATTTTTAAAATTTACATGTTAAGCGAAACGCACCTCAACGCAGATGTTTCTTCATCAGAGATATTTCCCCCGAACTTCGAAGTATTCAGATGCGATAGATCACCTGCCACTGAACAGTTTCAGCGTGTCAAGAAAAAGGGTTGGGGTGGCGTTCTTATCGCAATTGACAAAGCATTCAATCCGCAATGTATCGGAACAGCTGAACATTTTGGTGCTGAACAAGTATGGGTCAAAGTAAAATGCAACGGCAGAAACTTGATACTGATCCAAGTTTACATAAGACCAGATTCACCGTTGGAAGTTTATGAAGCACATATGAATGCATTGCGTGAAGTAGCATCAAAAGCAAAGCAAAACGATATACTACTTGTGTCAGGTGATTTCAATTTGCGCAATCTGATCTGGTATACATGCAACGCAAATGATGCTCATGATCCTGATATCAAATTTGAGCCGAATCCAGAAATAGCCGTTGCTGTTAATGCAGTGAGCGAGAAAGAGAAAATTATCATCGATACTTGCCACGAGCTGGGTTTGTTTCAAATATGTACTCACCACAATGAAAACAAACGAATGTTGGATTTGCTATGGACGAATGAACCAAACACATTCACATGCAATATGAGCAAAAGTAACATAGCAAAAAATGAAACACACCATCAAGCACTCGAAGTCATCATCCACGATACAATTGACAGCAAATCGGATGATGTGATTACATACAAAGACTTCAAACACGCTGACTACACATCGATCAATAATTTTTTTGATAATGCCAACTGGAACAATGTTTTCAACGGAATCGATTTAAACGATGCAATTGATCAGTTTTACGCAATAGTCAACACTGCAATTGATACAACTGTTGAATCGAAAACAAAGAAACACCAAATTCATCCGAAGTGGTTCGATAGTGAACTGATAAATTTGAAGAACAAAGTCAATACATTACACGAAATGAAGAGGTTTGACACAGGCGATGAAACGAAAAAAGGTCATGCTGAACTGCGTCGTGAGTATAAGAAAAAATCTCGTTCTGCTGTTAGAAACTACAAACTTGCGATGGAACAATTGATAAATGAAGATCCACAGAAATTCTTCGAGTATGTCAGAACGTGCAATAATACCAATAACGATATTCCTAATAACATGGAATATGATGAGAAAAAATGCACCGACCCATACGAAATTGCCAATTCATTTGCTGCACACTTTGGAAAAGCATATACACAACCGATTGATGGATCCGAAGCAAGCTATGATGAAAATGACCCGATATTATTCGAACGATGTGCAAATTTCCCACGTATTAATGTTACTGAGGAATTGGTAATGGAAAAAATCAACGATTTGCCACACAATTTGGTATCTGGTCCCGATGGAATACCGAATATGTTCATCAAAAATTGCATTCACACATTACTGAAGCCAATAACACACATATTGCGTGAATCGTTGAATTCTGGTTATGTGCCGAACACATGGAGGCGCTCTTATGTAAGACCAGTGCACAAAAGTGGAGCTAAATACAAAATTGAGAACTATCGTGGAGTAGCACTGCAATGCATAATACCGAAACTGTTGGACTCAATAGTAGCAAATCATTTGAATTATTATATGAGGAACATCATCGATAGCAGCCAGCATGGTTTTGTCAAAGGAAAATCAACAATAACGAATCTGGCTGAATTTACTTCACATACATTAGTCAACATGCAACATGGAACTCAAACTGATGCAATATATCTCGACCTTGCTAAAGCGTTTGACTCTGTTGACGTGAAACTGCTCATTCACAAGCTGAAAATTATGGGATTGAATGAGCAAATACTTTAATGGATAAAATCATATCTGAGTGAGCGTCAACAAATAGTGAAATTGAACGGAGTCATGTCGAACCCCATCGAAGTAACATCAGGAACAGGTCAGGGATACCCAATTGGAGCGACTCTGTTTGTCCTGTTCATCATTGATTTGCCACATTGTCTGATGACTTCCAACTTGCAATCGTTTGCCGATGACACTCGCTTTTCAATGCAAATAAAGCGACATGACGATTGCTTCGCACTTCAGGCAGACTTAAATAGAGTTGTTGATTATTTCAAACGTAATCGCATGAAATTGAACGTCAAAAAAACAAATTACGTATCGTATCACCGTGGTGAGCTGAAATTTGACTTCAAATACACTATCGAGGGGAAGTCGATCGACAGAGTCAAAATGATAAAGGACCTTGGAGTAATTTTGGATGAAAAAATGGACTTTAGAGCACATATCGAGTATGTAACTGCTAAAGCCAAGTCCAGACTTGCGTGGATAAAGCGTTTTGGAAGAGATTTCAATGACCCTTGGACCATAAAGAAACTCTTCTTCACTTTCGTATTGCCGATTATAGAATATGGCTCACAGATTTGGAGCCCATACACAGCTGAAAAGATTGCTCGAGTTGAGTCCGTTCAAAAGCAATTTTTACTGTTTGCACTGCGTAGAATGAAATGGTCGCATGGATTTAAATTGCCACCATACGAATGTCGATTGCTGGAATTGCAAATGATTACGCTTGCTGAACGAAGAAAAATAGCTCAAATCGCAATGGTACATAATGTGATATGCAATGGTACATCGTCGAGACACATTATGAACGAAATCAACATTAGAACACCACGGCATTG
>NW_022599390.1:0-1495 GCF_009176505.1 Sitodiplosis mosellana | reverse complement strand
AGAAATTCGCACAAAACTAATCGCGCTATTAGAGCATCGAAAAATTAACTTCAATACATACACACCAGCCGATGAAAAAATGGTCAATGTGCTGTTGAAAGGAACAGACATAGAAAACGAAAAAGTGATCGAAAATGCGTTAGTAAGGAATGGAATAACACCACACAAAATCCAGCGCCACGTCACTGGCCATATGAGAAAGAACGGGATAGCATCAAACATCTGGCAAATTATACTGCTGCCCAATACAGATGCAAATGAAATATTCAAAATCAAATACATCGCTCAGTGGTCAGTCAAATGGGAGATGATGCGAAAACCAACAATCACACAGTGTAGACGATGCCAACGTTTTAACCACAGCTCAAGTAACTGTACGCTACCGTATCGCTGTGTTAAATGCGTCGACTCTCACTCCCCAGGTATGTGTGCGCTCGACAATGCTCAAAACAAAACAGCACCAAAATGTGTCAACTGTAATGGTAAACACACAGCAAACAACGCGTCACTTTGCCCAGCGTTCCAGAAAGAGATAGCAATTCGAGAAAGTCGAAAACAAACGAAAAAAACAAAGACGAACACACAATCTCAACAACCAAAGAAATCAACTGTCAACGGCAACCTAAGTTTTGCAAATGCAGTGCGAGCAAATCAACCAAAAAAAACAAACACAAGAGCACACCAACCGAATATGAAACCGAAACAAACAAACGAAGCAATTGACATCGTTCAAATGCTACAAAACAGTCAACAATCAATGCAAAAAATGATGCAATCATTCTTTGAAAGCCAAAACAAAATATTTAACGCCCTCAGCAAAAGAAACAATGACCAAAACAGCCAGTGAAATGATTGTTATTCAAATAAATTGCAACTCGTTAGTTTCAACAAAGCAAAGAACCGAATTTCAAAAAATGCTCAATAGATTCAAACCACACATTGTTCTTGTATGCGAAACTAGACTAAACAACCGACATGTGATAAAATTCGACGGATATGAAATTATACGAAACGACAGAGAAGCAAACTCAGGTGGCGGCACAGCGATATGCTACAGCCGATCAATTTCGTGCGAATTTATTGCGACGCCAAACAAAATAACCACGTTCGAATGTTGCATTGCCAAAATGAAATTATCAAACGGAAAAAACATGATTTTTGCCTCGATTTACAAACCACCGACGGCTGTTATCAACGGAACCACCAAACTAATAAAAATGAACCCAAGTGAACTAAACGAAATATTCAAATTAGACAAAAATGCTTTTTTCATGATTGGAGGAGATTTTAATGCACAACACTCAATGTGGAATAGCAAAAAAGAGTGCATCAATGGAAAAACGATTGCGAACTGGATCCAATCGAACAGTGACTCGTATAACTTCTCAGTGTACACATCTGAGCAACCAACATGTAAACGTTCAATTGAGGGCTCACATATCGATTTTGGTTTGATCTCATCCCCAATCGAGATAACAAATACTCACTCAAAAAA
>NW_022599389.1:0-2632 GCF_009176505.1 Sitodiplosis mosellana | reverse complement strand
AGTCAGTTTGTTGTTGAAATCAGTCAGTTTCTCAAAAAGAGCATATATTGTACCAAATTCGCATTTTTCGATTGAAAACTCATTTTCCCGCCATTTTAAACTAAAATAGTGATCTGATTTATCATTGAATGATGAAATTTGACTTTTTATTTTAATATCTGCCAAAAATACACACTGCTTTATAATTTACAATGACCACATAATTCGATTTTTCCAATTTTTCGCCGCGAATCGCACATTTTTCAGTGAAAACACATTGAGTTTCGTTTTCGAAGCACTATATCATTGTGATTCCGGCTCATAGCATCAACAGAAATATGTTCACATCAAACGCTACAATTGTCGGCGCTATTGTCATGTAAAACTGCCAAATTGTCGATATTATAACGATATATCACTTGACAAATGTCAATAAAACTGTTCTATGTTTTAAGTACACTCAATCTATGGGTGGGATTGAGAGTAATGTATGTTTCACAGACTTTGTATTGGAAAGACTAAGGTATGTTCGTTTACTGCAAAGTTGTACAGTTTGCAGACCAGAAATTTTTGAAAAGACACCAATTCGATTTTTTCTGACCCAGAGAAATATTATAATATTACGATTCCCGTGTTATGAACAGTTTATTAAAAACAGAGAGTAATTGAATATTTTGGGGGCAATAAGTTTAGAATAAAGTAAAAAGAAATTGAAAATACCGTATTGTAAATATA
Source organism: Sitodiplosis mosellana (assembly GCF_009176505.1). Lineage (NCBI taxonomy): Eukaryota > Metazoa > Arthropoda > Insecta > Diptera > Cecidomyiidae > Sitodiplosis > Sitodiplosis mosellana. Next base: position 1,918 of record NW_022599389.1, on the reverse strand, counting down.
AAAAACATATTCTAAGTTCTAGTACGAACAAATCCATCTTACAATAGCATAAATATTATACTGAACGTACCAACAAATGCCGGAGTATCCATTATTGCGATTTTCGATCCAAGCACAATTTTGTACTTTTTTGAATAACAATTTTTTCTTGATATTTTCTTGAACCACCAACTGAACTGGGTTCAATGAACTGATCTAAGATTACTTTGTTTCCTTCAATATCAGCGGGGATCGTCGTCAAAGTTTTTTTTTTCAAACACATATACTAAACACAAGTTACAAGATTCTGCAAAATCGAGATAAAACCAATTATATAAGTTCCACTAAATTTATTAACTCGTATCACTCAAAACTATCAATTCGTCGAAAATCCCCAAAAATGTAATCTTCTTTCTATATTATCATATTTAAATCATATGGAAGATTTATGGAGATCTCATTTTTATCATCTAAAACCATCAAGATCTAGTCTATGCATTGGGAGTTTTGTCGTACAACGGAAACAACGTCACTTTATATACTCGAAAACACGGTTATTTATTATTTATCGATGCGTACGCGTGGTTAATCGGGAACGGCAGGTTAGAAGAGTTAAATAACCGACGAAAGTACATGGCGATCATTTCAGTTAAATTGGCACATAATAATAAAAGTGTGTATTTGAATACGGTCGTCGTATACAAACAATACTAACTGTTTATAAAAGAGCGCACGTTCACTATCGAATGCCAAAAAATGAGATATAAACACACACATCATATTTGTGCAATGAACCTCTTGCGTGCACAGTTTGATCAAATTTTTGTAGGCTCACACAATCGTAGTGAGTGTTGAGGCGAGAAAGTGTTGATGTGTTGATGAAACAGTGGAGAAGGATAAGAAAAAAAACTGAAGAATTTTGCCTCACACACTAACAAATCAACGATTAAAAGTCTGACCATTTCATTGCATATTTTTACACATTTTATTATCCGCTGTTCATTTTCGGTATCATTTTTCAGTACTATTGATCACTGGCAATGGTGGAACCGACGATAGGAACGCAGTTTCGTCTCTTGCACTCAAAACTGAATCTTTACTCGCATGTTAAAAATAATTTAAGCATTGATCACAAACTCTCTCATGATCACGTTATTCTGAAGATTGAAATTGGTCATAGCATTTCCATTTCTATCTTGTCTTCGGAAAATTTAATGCTTTTGGTTCAGATTGAATGTTATTATAAAAAAATATTGAGGCAAATGATAGCAATGAAATGTACCAAATTCAATGATAATGTATCGTCAGGCATTGAATTATTATCCATTACCTAATGGTAAAACAGAAGGAATAAGAGAAAAATAGCTGAAAAGACACACCGAAAATACCCGCATAGATGACATAATACTTCAAACTAATTTTTGCCATTACTTCATCTTTTATTGGTTATATGTAGTACTGTAGTTCAATTTGGTTTCTTTGTTTCGCAATATTTCTGTAATTTTTGCGGTGGTCTGGTGATATATGGAAAGAAATGGAACAACAGGTGTCAAAGGCGTGATTTTGTTACTCTCTTATATATGTACTTTCAAAGCGATAAGAACCTAGCTGTCATACTTGATCGCATATACAATGAACGATCCAAATACAAATTGCAGGTGTGATAATTGGGAAAGTCGATAAAAAAAACTCGCAGCGAAAAGAAAACACTAAATCACGAAAGTAATCTTATCAGGAATGATGTATGTAATTGGCGTTTAAAATCAAAATTAACTTATTCCACTGAATCAAATAAAATTACACGACAAAAATTTGGCATTGCTTGCACTTTTTCATGCAACATGGTTTCTAAACACATTTCAAAACCACATTGAGATTCTTAATTCCTTGTTGGGAGAAAAATCCAGAAAGGAGAAAAATAATTGTATCAAAAAAATCT
>NW_022599388.1:0-1054 GCF_009176505.1 Sitodiplosis mosellana | reverse complement strand
AAATGAGCACTAAATCTACACAAAAGGGATTTACAAAAAGCGAAAATAGTCAGGAGGAAGAGTACTGACCTTCGAAAAAATCTAAAATAACTTTTTTCATGAATAGACACAATCAGACCGCTTAAACAAAGAGAGTATTGTGGAAATTTGAAGACGAGTCACTCAACAATATTCCACCGAATGTTATGATTCATTGCTGGCTCCCACAAAACGAAATTCTGGCGCATCCAAATGTAGTGTTGTTTATTAATCGCTTTATCACGGCATTCCATTGCTTGTAATTCCCTTTTTTGGTAACTTGATTCACTTTCATTTTCACATTTGCAACTTTTCGTTAGTATATCCTATTGATATATATTTCTTAACTAGGTGATCAACATCGGAATGCGCACCAAATCGAATCAGGAGGATATGGAAAGTCTTTGGATTTTTCGAAAATGACAAAAGAGACATTTTCGAAGAAAATTAATGAGCTCATTTCCGAAAAGTCGTACTTTGACAAAGCCAAGCAAACATCAGCCATTTTCAAAGATAACATCGCACATCCAATGGATGAAGCCAAGTTCTGGATCGAGCACGTCGCTAAATTCAAAGGTGCCAAACACCTTAAGTCACATGTTGTTCACATGTCGTGGCTCATTTATCTTTCACTGGACCTTCTGATTGCAAATGCGCTTATCATATCGACAGTGATTTTCGTTGTCATCTATTTAATTAGAGAACTATTTGCAAAGAAGCAATTTGAAAGCAAGTCCAGAAAAAAACAAAATTAAAATATTTTGATGCTAAAAATACATACAAAAAATATAGCTTTATAAAAAGATGATTTATTGTGTTAATATATTATAGTTATAATTCAAATATCACCGATAAAATAAATGAAGCTAACAACTATCTACCTATTTTATGTTTTTGCTCATAGATATGCACTGTTTTGCTTAATGATATCGAAAAATTAGTTTCGAATTCTCATATAAGTCTAACAGAACCCTGAATGAAACATTTGTACACATTTGAATTCGAACAATATAAATTCCAGAAAACTTTGTATATG
>NW_022599387.1:0-1986 GCF_009176505.1 Sitodiplosis mosellana | reverse complement strand
CCATATTTGACAGTGAGTGAAATTTCAAAACGAGGACAAGAAAAAAAATGAAACAGCGCAAGAAACGCCGACGGAAAGAACAAAGAAAACGAAGAAAAAGAAGAAAACGAAGAAAACGAAGGAGGATGAAGTTGAAATGACCAAAAACACCGGCAAAGGGATAGAGACCGACTTTGTCCCTTACAATGAAAATATTGTACATGAATTTTATGACGATCCGAATGGGTTATGCGAAAGGTTGCGTCTCCTAATAGCTTCTCGCACCGCCGGAAATACCAACCATTCACAAGAAATAAATTCCATAGTCGCCGAACTGCGTGAAAGTGGCATCATAAAATAATTCATTCCTAATGTAGGATTTTTTTCACCGTCTCTTCAACATATTTTAAGAAAAACAATGAATGCCGTAAAACTGTAACAACCTTATCATTTCTGGATATACATAAAAAAGGGATATTTCAGTTCTGACGAATTCTGCCGAAAATGTTTACCCTTTTTTAATGGACAATTTTCAACCTATTTTTTATGATCGGTCCAATTACGCAGGACCGATCGATATTGCCACCCATATTCATATGTTCATGTCATAGGTTGTAAATACATAAAATTAAGGCGACAGAACATGAACTAGAGAAGTCGAAATAGTTTGTGTTTTTTAGGAAATGCATTATATTTCACAAAAAATCTACATTTCAACTCAATTTGAGTGAAAATATGAGTTAAAATGTACTATAAAATAAGGACCAAGTTGCTGTAAACATTTAGTTAGTTTCAAGCAGCGAAAAACAAAAAAGCAACCTTCCGACAAAATGATGCCATTTTTGACCGAACAAATTCTTCAGAACGCCATCATGATGCAGCGCATGGTGTTGCAGCAATTGAATTCGCAGTCTCGTGCAATGGACCTCACCATGAATTACCAGGACCCATCACCAACGGTTTCGCCATTTACCTACCCGTACCAGCTGCATGAGTACCAGCCGCCAACATGGCACATTCCTGAACGACAAACACCACCTCCACCACCACCAGCACCAGCCACACAACTACCAAGCGAGCCGATTTTCGACGAGAACACGGTGGAGATGATGGAAATCCCTAGGACTAATAGGGATGGAGGAGCAGCTGCAGCCGTGGTTGCTGCGGACAATGGTGAAAGCAGTGAAGAAGAGGCTGGGATGGTTGTGGACGACAGCATCGAGGTCATCAGCGATGACGAAAGTGTGGTCAATCTTGTCGGCGATGAAACTGATGATAGTGGTGATGAAGCCAATGATGACGTAGTGTATGTCCGCTCTTATTATCGGGCAAACGAGGCGGCTGACGGTTTATTACAACTGTCAAATCGACGATCTTCACCGCAATCACCTCCACAAACACCTCTACGAGCATCACCACCATCACCACGATCGTTGCCGTTGCCTAATGGGTTTGATGCTGCACCGATGCAATCGCCGAGAACTCCGGACACCACTCGACGACCACCAACACCACGATTTCGAGGATTTCCACGCTTATCGCATTCCATCGCTCGTTTAGAAGGATTGCGACGTGAGCAAGAGTCGCAGCGGCGTGAACGAGAGCGCGAGGAGGAGCAGGAACGTCAACGACAACGTCAGCAAGCCCGGGAGCGTGAAATTCAACGTGGTCGTCCCCTTTGCGCTATTTGCAAGGAAGATCTATTGGCGAATTCCCCAATGGTTCTTCCTTGCAACCATGTTTATTGCAGCGACTGTCTGGAGCAAATGTTCCAGCATCAACCGTCATGCCCCGTTTGTCGCACGGGTGTTCCATCGATTGAATGTTGCGACCCAATTTATTTCCCATGATTGGATTATGAACATTTGAAATTTGTATTCGAAATTTTCTATCATTTCATTTAAATAAAAATAAAATAAAATGAAAAAAAAGGTCTTTTATTTCACTTTTTCCATATTTTCAGGACCCTTTTTGTTTTCTTCTTTGTCTTCTTTGCTTTCTTCTTTG
>NW_022599386.1:0-2243 GCF_009176505.1 Sitodiplosis mosellana | reverse complement strand
CAATTTTGGTAATTTTTATTTCCTCCTCATGTGAGGAGGAGGAACCTACTCAGCGCTCTCCTCCTCCTCATTCACCTCCTCACCATTCCTCCTCCTCGGAGTTACACTCCCTGTTTATTGTGTTTCAATTCAGCTCGAGAGTGGCTCTTATCTAAAGTCGATCTAGTCAGCTGACAATAATTTACAGCAGTAGGCGCTTTTCGTGTTATTATTCTGCCTAGAATTGAAAAAAAATATCTAGTTCATTTGATATGTGGACGATTATGCGAATACATGGATGAGACAACACGATTTTGCGTGTAGTAAAGAGTACTAAGAGTAGTAAGACGACAAACAACGTTCGAAAAACGAGAAAAACAGGAATTTTGGAAAGTTAAAAAAAAGAAAGACATAAATAAATGAAAATAACATACATTAATTGCATAAAAAGAGTGGTTTTATTGTAAAGTAAATTATTACTGTTTGAAGATTCATACGAATCGGTGCATTCAAAAGTGCACTTTTATTCTCTTTGTTTTGTAACTTTCATCTCTTCCTTAGGCTAGTTACCACTTGGCTCAGCCTCGTCTTTCTCTGTATCAACTTGAATTAATTATCAAATGATTTAAAATCAATGCAAAATCCAAAGATAGATAATTTCGACTAAACTGAGAAGCGATGCACCGAAAAATAGACCGATGATGCTACTGACGGTGATGACTAAGTCAAGGTTTGTAAGCCGCGCTGAACGAGTCAATTGTTTCAGTTTACCATTTATTGCAATGGACACTGACGTGTTTCGTAGCAAAATAAATGGGCTCAATTATGCTTATAAAACTGCATCCAAGAAATAGTGCTGCCGCTCCACCGATCGAAACTTTTATGGAAGGAAATATTGAACATTTAGAAATTAACCAAGATAATTCAATAAATTATTGAATGATTTAGTGTAGCCGATACGAGAAAACTCATCAATTTTGTAGAAGAATGGTGGACATCCACAGAGACTGATCGCTGCATCCACGCTGCACTCCATTAAACACAGATTTTGTGTATACAATCCCAAAGAGTTTCGGTCTGAAGTAATTTCTGTGTCAAATCTGCACTTGCGTCTTTCGATCCCAAAATTTTTAGCTCTGTTGCTCGTGATCACAAAATTGACGTCAATTTCCAAATCGATCCTGCCAATAACGGGGTTCCATTCCGATTTTGGTGATCTTATCATATTGAGGGTGTCGTTTATGCCATGAAAATACTCCAGGAGAAAACAAGTAAATATATTTTTCAAATAGATCCAATGGAAATATTGGAAAGAACTACTCATACAATCATTGCTTTTTTAGCAGGTTGAGTATACTTTAATATATCAGTTGATCGATATTTTTTCCATGTGTCGTAAGAATAGCTCCACGTTTCTTCATCGGAACTATGGATTTGAAAAAAATTAATATGTTTGAATATTGTTCAATCGAAGAGATCAATCATACTCATTCTGTTTTGCTTTGAAATATTCTAGCTTCGGTTATCACTGGACGAATCGAGTTATATGACCAATTGAGGAACTTTTGCTGTTGAAATACTGAAGTGTTGTTAGTAGTTGGGAGACTGCATACATAGCAAAAATTTTCATACGTTCAGTGCGATATCAAATATTTCTTCTCCGTTGAGACTTTTGAAAAGGCTTCTGTTGGACTTTTTTTTTTATTTCACTGCGTTTATTGGAATAAAAAATAGTTGTATATGACATAAGTACTCGATTGAGTTGGAAAAAAATATAATAAAGCATTGTGGCAATATTGAATATTCTTGTTTTAAAAGATAATGAGACGTTAACCTTGATTTATCAGAATGGCTTTTATCCCGGTTTATTGTACCTAAGCATTACGTGACAAAAAATTGTGAAAAATTATTTAAATTTTTTATCGTGCATTAGCTGAGCTAATGCTGCTTTAGCTCGTTATCTGATGTGAAAAAAATGACAAACACAAGATCAGAATATCGAGAATAACAGACCAAATTTAAAATGCGAACGAAATAAATAACAGTTCCATGATATACATAACTTGCATGAAAAACGATTTTATTTTATAATTGAAATGTTGCTGTTTGAACATTTCGATGTGCAAAGGTATCCCTTTTATTCAATGTCTTTGACGGTCTCTAGCTTTTCTTCAGGCTATGTGCCGCTTGGTTGAGCCTCTTATTTCATCGTTTTAGAACTTATTGATGCAGTCTTTGAAGCTCTAGTCGATGCAGTCTTTGAA
>NW_022599385.1:0-1099 GCF_009176505.1 Sitodiplosis mosellana | reverse complement strand
TGATGACCCATTGAAAACAGGTATGAGAAAGACGAGAGAAAGCAGGAGCTGAAGGTCAAGTTCCGTCAAGTTCCGTACGGATACGGAATTCAATTTGTTCCGCGGAACTCCGTCTCCGCACGGAACCCGTACGAGATCTGTACGCACGCGGAAGTCCGCGGAACAGAGGGAGCTATGACATTTACCCGTCAATTGGTCGAACTGTGAGAAAAATTGTACATGTAAATGAAAGTCGAGACAGTTGTGTCTTTCAAGAAACAATATAAAGTAGCTCATGTCTGAATTTATTTACCTGTTGCGAAAGAGCAGACGTTCCAGGAATTGGATCGTTGCTTCTGTTCGAATAAAATCTTCCAATCCAGGCCATATAACATTCGGCATACAAGTTCACAGTTGTTGGTGCATTTTGTTGAATGAAGTTCGAAACAGAATTAAACACTGACAATGCAGACAATGGGGCGACGTCAGGACTTTCTTGGTTGCATGATGAACAGTGATTTTCCATGTTTGCTCAATCGACATCTCATCGAAATTTCTAATGCAAATGATTTTAAAATATATTTTTTCGCTACGAGTAAACTATTTGCACTATGCAGAACAAAAAAATGTGCTTTGTCACCACGTGCCATTGGAATGTATGACATCTATACGATATGGATAGCAATATTATTAACCACCTTGAGAAATCGTCGGTGGCCATCGCGCTGCTGCAATGGTCCCGTACAACCACAACGAGCAGTCGGAGTACATATAGCCCTGTTTGCGGAGGGTGTTACTTCTGCTGCTCCGACGGCAAGGATTTGTTGGGTCCGTACAAACGAGATTCCAGATTATCTTCCAACAGAAGCATATATTTAAGGCGTTTGAACTTCATCACGTTCTTGCAGTTCGGATCTCTGGCGAACCAGATTCCATAACAGTAAATTGACTGAATTGTCCAGTGAATTTTCCAGGATTTTGAACATTTCGTTGATTTTGATCGGGTTCATGTAGTCTTTCTCGTCCAAATGTTTGAAATTCCGTCGCAAGAACATCAAATTCTTGCTAGTAGATCCTGCTTTCTCTCGTCTTTCTCATACCTGTTTTCAATGGGTCATCA
>NW_022599384.1:0-3376 GCF_009176505.1 Sitodiplosis mosellana | reverse complement strand
TAAACTCGTGATAGATCACATCGCGTTTGTGAAATGGTACACAGTATTAGCAAGAATACCGCACTGATCATTGATTTTACTGACATTTTTATATGTCTTTTGTTACAGAAAAATATCGTTCAGAATTTTATTTAGCTCACACAGTACTTTTCATCGCGGTAGACACTGAGCTAATGAGATCCGATTAACAAAATATCTAATACATCGGGTGACGAACATAATGGTCAAAAAAGAAGATACATAAAACAACCTTCACACGTATACAGAGCATATGTGGCAAGACAAGTGGAAGATGATATCGATATTAGATGCTGAATAAATCATTATGTAACCGAAAGGAAAAAAAAAACAAAAACAAAACGAGAATTTATGGAAACAAGTTGTTGGTGTGAGCAAATTTCATACATATAATTTGAAAATGTTGATTGGTTTACCCCACCTCAACCGCAATGTGAATCAACGCAGATTTTGGCAAATTGAATAATCAATTCGAATTTGAATGTGAATGTGAATATGAATAAGAAAAAGCATAAGGGTTTTTCTGTATTGCATAATGATTTATTACGAATGTTAACTCAAGACAGTAAATTAATTCTATATTGGTATAACATTTGTGTAAAAATTTCAAACATATAAACAAATAAAATTATTGTATTTTCTTTCTTTTCTGTATCAAACGATTTCAACAGCTTTGGAACCGACGTAGTTTTTTTTCCTTCAATATTTGTTTATGTGACAAACAAACAAATATCAGCAATATTTATCAGCAAAATTTTCATTTCCTTCACATCCAATAGCCCTGTACTGCGTTCCATTTTTGTATTATCAGTATGTATGTATTATGTTTATTGACTCCATAATAGAATATATTCCTTCTGGTTTTTTCATATTTAAAATTTGGCAGTCTTAGCTTGTTCTTTGTGTTGTGTTTCTCGTGTGAGTATCTCTTGATCACTTAAATATTCTGGGAGAAGCCTCTATCTCATTCTGTATATATATATATATTAAAACATTAAATTTTATCATCTGGTCAAAGCTTAGCCAATTTAGGGTTTTTAACATCCATTCTCGGTGTGTACGATATTCACAATTTAAAATTAATCGCATTGCTCTATTTTGAATTTTCTGCATTTTTTCTATCTCGTTTTGATCACATGTAAAATATACGGTTAAACAATATTGCAAATTGGGTGAAATAATTGTGTATTAAATAATTATTTCAGTTGTAAAAGTCAATTTTTCGGATATTCTGTCAGTAGTTGTTCGACTTTGCTAACACCGCTGAAATGGTTATTGAAGTAACACCACAACGGGCAGCTGCAACATATCACCTCACACACAAAAAGGGCCATCTGCACATATTTGACTATTCAAAGTGAACTAGCTGCCATCAGTATCGATAAGTCATCGATGTTCAATTTTGGGTCATAAACGGTACATGGCGCTGAAAAATCGTTCATCAGTGACAAACGTCAAATTAGTATGGAAAGAAGTCAATGTTGCAGCCTCCTGCACCACAAGTATTATCGCCACGATGAACACGATAGTAGCCTAGATAGAATGAAACGATTGACTATTATTTGGTTGTTGCGTTTTTTTCCTCCAATTTTAAAAAAAAATAAGATTAATATTAAAAACAGGCAAAAAATGAAAAAAACCTACCTTATTCGCCCCAACGTGGACCCCAGCTATATTTGATGATCCAATATGGCATCGTTTTGTTGAATGCTGGATAATCGGCAACACAATAGACGACAACCGATACTTGAACACGACTCTTTGACGCATTGAATTGGCATGATTTTGATCGATGTGCGGTGTATGGATAATCTGACTCCAATTCCAGAACACCTTATTTTTCGATAAATTTAACAGCATTGTCTGGCAAACCGCCGTTGCAGCCAGCATCTAGATCATCACAGTCGACAAGTTCTTGTTCGGAGAATGAATTCAACTGTCCTGTTTTGATTGCATTCAATCCCTCAACATTTCCAGTCACACTGAATGCCCAGCATGATCCACAATTTCCTTGATTTTTTACCTAAATCGAAAAAAAAAACTCGAATTCAGTTTCAATCGACATTTTCGTCAATTTTTTTTAAACAGTTTTAAATAAATTTTACCGGTGTAACTGCATTAAAATCACACCAATCATGTGATTTTGGCAATCTGATATTTCAGCCAATGGATTTTGAATTTCATTGTTTAATTCATCGCTTCTGTATTTTCGCTTCAAGGGTACAGTGCGTTGAAAATATTCGTCTTGGGTTAAATCAGATATGGTTCAAAAACGTTCCATCAAATAGAGTTTATAGCTGTTGTGCGAAAGTCAGTAACACATGTACTGAACCTATGATTATTTTATACACATACATAGCCGAAATAGTCGAAAAACGGGTATGATTCAAACATTCAAAAATGTAGAATGTTGAATAAATAAAGTCGAATGCGGGCCTATGAGCAGCTTAAGAAGCTAAATATTATTTAACGAATTTCATATGTGTTTAGAAAATCATAAGCTATACCTAAAATGAACTATATCATTTTACCATTTATATATATAGACGAAATGTGTCACGTTTGTGATAGCGTCCATAAACGTTTTTTGTTTCACTTAACTGGAACCGAACATATATATGCTAATGACAAATGTCTCGACGTTGATTTATTTAATTGAAAGATGAATGACAAAAAGAGAAGTGTTTATGTACGTCAATCATTCGATGGCCCATTTATGGACGCTGTATAAATTCCAAAAAAAAAAAAACAAGAAGCACATAGGGGAGTAGAAAAAAACGCAATTGTCTTTAGTAAAATATTTCTTTTTACTACTATCATATGAACGTTACACAAAATGGGTTGTAGTCAAATAATCATTGGAATTAGCCTTTTTAGGCACCTTTCAACAAACAATTATCGTTGATTTCTGATAATTTGGCGGAACTTGCCCACAAAGCTAATCCACAAGCGTTTTTACCGCGAGCAATGCGGAAGAACCCTGAAATATACATAAGAAAAAAAAAACAAGATGATGAAAAAACAAAATCGGTGAGCAAAAGCACCCAAACAAAAAGTGTGAAATTGAAATGGAAATCAAAACATATTCGATAATCTTCAATCAAGACTAAGAATAAAAATTTACCGTTTTCTCCCCATCCAGCTGCCCATGAGTTTTTCACGATCCAGTATGGCAATTTCTCGCCAGTTGTACTATTTTCAACGCCATATCCAATAATAGTCACTGCGTGGTTAATTTTTTTCGGACTACAGAGCTGAGCTGTTGGATTGAGAACGCCTCCTTTATAGTATTTCAATGGAGCAGCGTTTATAGCAACGGCAATCGGACCATTCGCGTATAGCCATCTTTTCATTCCTT
>NW_022599383.1:0-2023 GCF_009176505.1 Sitodiplosis mosellana | reverse complement strand
TTTTTACACGTTTCATTTCAGTTCTACACTTTCGAACATAGCAATTTTTTTCCAATACTGACTTTTCTATACATTCCAAAATAGCAAATTTTTTACCGTATTTTTTGTGTACAGCGTAGAGGGTACCACGCTCCCACCCTTCGACCCTAAAATAACGCTAGATTTCGCGTTTTTCAGAGTTCGAAAATCGGAAAAACTGATTTTTAGTGGGTAAAAAATCTGAGGTGATCCCAATACTTTTCTCAAACGACATTCAAATATTGTCAATTTTTTTTCTGCATGATGGTTGTCGGCAAAATGCACTGAAATCTTTTTTTACAAAAATTTGAGAAGAAAATGTTTCATCAGAGGATCTCTTTATTCCTCACAATACTTTCAAAACTTAGCTACTGATGTATACTTGATGATGGTCAGTTTGGAATTTGGAGGTCATTTGTAGGGAATTTCTGGGGTGGTCCATCTTAGACAGTCTTCCTTTACTCCATAGGAACTCAGAAATCTTGAGTTGGCAGAAAACAAACTATTACTTGGGATTTCCGAACGTTCACTGTAATATGACCTACCCAAAGCACATTGACTGTCAGTGTTTTTCTTTTCAAAACAATAACAATTCAAATCTGTATCGCCTTCTTACAGCGATTCTCATTTTGACATTTGAACAACGTAGAATATTGAAATTTTGCAATTAATAATACTCAATAGCAGGCCTGCTATGACAAAACCGCTGTTGTGTATTGCTATGTACTTTCAAGGTATCATTGATATTGGAAATGGACGCACACAGCGTACACTATCATACCCTATTTTGAAAAATCCTATAGTATTCGCATTTATAGCGATTTACTGTGGTATCATGTGTTTTATTGAATTTCTTCTTCCTATAACACACGAAAGTGTTGAAAGCTTCAATTTAAACAAGTTTGAGAATAAAACCACTGTGAAGATTGAATCGAATCTAATCCGTGTTTATGCAAACGTGCATAAGAGAACCCAGGCAGCGACGGCAGCGACGGCAGCGACACAGTCATGTAAAGCAAAGTACACAAAGTTTGTGGTATGATTTGAAGCCAGGCACGTGCACTGATGCCAATATATTGAATAGTTCATTCAAACATTCGCAACAGATCGCTTCAATGTAACCTTTATAACGCTATATAAAATAAATTTTACCATGAGATGCAAACTCTTGTCCAACAGTATATGTTGCACCATTGTCCTGTCTGAGGGAGTATTTCTTTCTGAGTTGGAAATTCAATTATGCGATTATACGTTCAAATCAGAATAGAGACTATTCTGTCTCTGCTATTATTTTCATTCCAGATACGTAATGTGTTGCACACTTTGATTGTGTGATTGAATTTGAATGCTGTGGTTTATTGACGTTCTAAGCTTTTATAATTAACTAAGTGAAGATTGCATCCGTGCAAACGGATTTTATGTCTGTTGAAAATTTTAGAAGGGACACAATTTCCTTGGAATAATTTTTATTACGTACTAAAACATGAAATACGAATTCATAAATTCTGCAAGGCTAGCTTAACGTGAGTGGAATTGATGGCATTCCCGCCTTCAAAGTGATGAGAGTCGGGATCAACAAGCATACGCAGAGAAAAACAATTGAATATGTCGCATAGCGAAAAACGCATATACATCCGTCGTATCCGTTCATGGGAAGTGTACCAAAAACTCTTCACCTCTCAAGAGAATATCTATGTTTCTATGTATCAGTTTTCCATAATGTCTTCATTGGAGATTAAAAGTAGTTGAAAATCGTGTTCCAAATAGAATTTGTTCAGTTTATTAAGTTTTGACCGATTCAAATGAAAATTGAACGCTAAAGTTCTTACAATTTATTGTATGCTTACAGTTTTATCCAATTCCAACGACTAGTGAAAGTACTCAAAAAACACTTCATAGAAGTCCCCGTCAGTTAGCGCGACTTGATTACTTGTTCTTCCAGTAAATGTATGTACAAAACGAGGGGACATAACATGTGCTGCTGCTGCTGCTATTTTTCCTCTAT
>NW_022599382.1:0-2143 GCF_009176505.1 Sitodiplosis mosellana | reverse complement strand
TTCTCTGGTGAATGTAACAATTTCGTGCGCGTTTATATCATTTTTTTACAAGTTTTCACGTAGTTAAATCCCCCTAGATGAAATGCTAACGGCTTTTGTTTTTTTTCTACAGCCTTACCCAGTCGACATACAACCAGTTGTTACTGCCTACGCTGCCCCAGCTTTGGCCACCTCATACTCAAGCTACCCAGCCTACTCAAGCTCAGCTTTGTTGCACTAAATGCACCTTGACTGTCTGAAGATTGGAGTTTCATTTTTCCATCTTTGTTAACTGTTATCAACCCATTAGATATGAATAAGTAATAATAAAAGCTCCAAATCCAAATAATAAAAACAACTTTTTATCTGAATGCTGATTCGACGTTTGGAATGATCAATATTATGACTACTTTGTTCATGTGACAAATTCAATTCATTTTCACATATATATTGTTATTGGTTTCCTGTTCTCGATCGATCGGTTTGATTGAATGCATTTTAAATCAATCATCTGCAATTTAATGATTTTATACACACACACATTAGGTATAGCAAGGCCAATGTTAAGATGAACAAAGTTGGAACATAAACAACAAACATAACATATAATATTTGTGCATCCGTGATTCAAAAAACTGAATTTTCATCAACACAAGTCCACGCTCAATTTTCATTGCGTAATCAACAAACTGAAATTGTAATATACTGACTAAATAAAAGCCATCCATTTTATAGAAATTTCCATCGATCGTCAGATCTATGTAGAACAATTTCAAGCGTCGCATTGTCTTATCTCATCTCACACACAACTAAAACCACAACCTATGCCAACATCAAAACTGAATTAAGTGAATGCAAATTCATTTTATTTTGTTTTAACTTGTTAGAAACACATGGAACAGAGCTAAATTGAATTGGATTCAAATTCAACAGTCATCACTTATCTCTTATCAGTAAGGAGATAAGTGATGAGGTGAATATTCAAATCTTGACAAATTTGCCGAAATGTCTTCGGGTAGGGCGATTTCAATTGTAGATTTTATGTAGTTTAATGTAGTGTATTTACTTTTTACTTTTCCGCACACGAAGTGTGTGAGAAAAGTATAGCGATCGACGTGATAAAAAGTGTGCTAATTTTTGTTGTGTCCACGATAACTTTCGAACCGCTCAAGCGATTTCGCTTAAATTTGGCCAGGAGTCACAATTAGTAAATATCTTGGATGTATCAAAAGTTGGGCCAAATTGGACCAGTTCATCTGGTACTTTTGGGACATCATAGAAAATCACCCAAGGGTCCCCCCTTGGATTATGTCGAGAAAAAATGTCTTTTTTCATCAAGCTAGAGTGGATTGTTGTATCGTTCTCACATAGCTTTATAATATTAGGCAGTGTTAAATGGTTTATAACACGATGGCCGACCATGATGGCCCAAAAACTACGATTTTTGGTTGTGTCCACGATAACTTTCGAACCGCTTGAACGATTTCGCTCAAATTTGGCCAGGAGTCACTATTAGTAAAAACCTTGGATGTATCAAAAGTTGGGCCAAATTGGACTAGTTCATCTGGTAATTTTCGGATGTCATAAAATTTCACCCAAGGGGGGACCCTCAGATTTTTTGGAATTTTTTTTTCTTGTTATCATAGAACGGATTTTTGATTTGTTTTAACACGATTTTATCATGTTAATCTGTGTTAAATGATTTATAACACGATGGCCGACCATGATTGACTTTTTTTCTATTTTTTTAAATTTTTTTTTCAACTTTTTTCATTTCAAAATGCATTTTCTGGTTTTTTATATCATTTTCTTATCGTTAGCCGTGTTAAATGATTGGTCAACCATGATGGTCTTCTTTTTAATTTTTATTTTCAACTTTTTTTCATTTAAAAATATACTTTATGGGTCATTTTACATGATTACTTTGGCTCTTTTTTGCTGTCATTAAATATGATGGTGTTATAATATGCTGGCCATTATCTTTTATCTCATTTTTTTCATTCAAATGTATTTTATTGACCTGTAAGCATATACAAAAATACTTGTGCGGAAAAGTCTGTTTTACGCTCGTAAAACTTTTTATTTTATGTAGGAACAATTTTTTTGAGTAATCGGCTTGTGGCGCAATATGCCTTTTTATTGCTGCCAAAGTTGATTCAAAATG
>NW_022599381.1:0-1465 GCF_009176505.1 Sitodiplosis mosellana | reverse complement strand
CAAATCGACTTATTTTTATGTAATTTTTCGCGATAAATCCAAATATGATAGTTCGAATGCAAGAAAAGGGGGTATTTTTCGAGATATTTCAACAAATTGTCTGAAAAAATCATCAAAAAATGATCCAGATAAATATTGAGTGGGGATTGTGGGAATAGACTTTTCGGCATATGTCCCAGAACAAAAGTTTCTTCTTTTGAGGTGCCAAATCGAACGCGCACCCAGGGTTTTTTTTGTTGAGATTTTAAAAATCGATCCACCCTAATGCATATATCCAAGCAACAATGCAGCTGAGCTCAGCAGATTTAACAAATCCGTCTACACTTGAAAAGCAGATTGACACGTTTTATTCCGATTATATTTTCAAAACTACACAAAGAATTGCATCAGTACATCAGTTTCTTGAATTTGTTCAGTGGAAAAAATAATATTGTGAAAAATGCATCCAATATTGATGTTTGTTGTAATTTTGATTCTATTTACATCTATTTTACCACTCCTTGGATTTGGTGCCGGTGGAATAGCTGCTGGATCATTTGCGGCCTGGTGGCAATCTATCATTGGTAACGTGGCTGGCGGATCATTTTTTTCGATTCTTCAATCATTGGGAGCAGGTGCTGTCGGAGGCAGATTTTTTGGTGCATATGGAGCATTACTCATCTTTGTGCTGTGTAGTGAGTGTTAAGTTAATTAAAATAAATTATACTCGATTCATTTTGAAAATTATCTAATTCTGTCTTGAATTTCAGTAATCTCTCTTAAACTTCTATGGTAATGGCGGCGTTTTAATTGAGGAACATAACTTTGGTCCAAGGACGTTCGAAAGGTCCAGATAAAAATTTTTCTATATTAATGACAAAAATTGTGCAACCAATAATTTTATCAATAAACTAAACTGCACAGTGCACATGTTTCCGTATGAATTGAATACTATTTTGTATATTATTAGATTACAGAAATATCCAGTATTGCAAAAATAATATTCTCCTTCATTTATTGAGCGGAGGACAAATTTAGAGACCGAATTTCGGTGGAAACACCGTAAAATTTGAAATTGAACCGATTTAACGACTTATTTTGGTTAATGTTGGAAGTAGGGCTGGGATTTTTGAATGTATGGATATGATGAACACTTATTTGTATATCACAGGTTTCTCCTGTATGCGGCTACTTTGAATGTTCATAAATTTTTTACTTTCCCATTCTTTTACTGGTATTGCTTATAGTTTGCAAACTATGGAAATTCTGAATGCTAGTCAACTGCTATATTCAGTTTTAAATTGTTTATGGGAGAGCCCACACCAGTTGATATTATTCAATGTATTTCAAATACAGGTCATTCAATGCAATAAAATAATTGTGATTGAGCCATAGAAACGATAAAACGTGTCTAATCTATTGTTCAAAAGTGTCTGATACACACGAAATAAATCCGCATACTTCAGCATACACCGATTCACAATGT
>NW_022599380.1:0-1541 GCF_009176505.1 Sitodiplosis mosellana | reverse complement strand
AGCCAAAGAAAATGAAACATGAAATGTTGTAGTAAAAAACCAGCATTTTCGCCTTTTTGAATAAAGCAAAATCAGTGTGTAGGTAGGAAAGCAAACTTATGAGCGTGTGGAATCGAGTTCGAGTCGCACACCGGAGGAAAAAAAATTAATTTTTTTTTCGTTAAATAAAATTTGGTTTTTGGACAGACAGATGAAATTACATATCGCTTTTATACTAAGAAATTATCACATGTTTAGTTTTTTCATGATGAATTGTTTTGATTTTGATTTTTTCATGAAAAGTACTTTTTTGTGTTTTTAGTTGATTGCGTGGTATAAAAAGACTTGGTGAAGGGCTGGTATCCGGAATAATATTTTTCATCTGAACGCAAAAACACTTTGGTTATTTACTCATCTGACTTTGCCCTTATTCACGGCAACAAAAATGAGTTTTAGTTGATTTTTGTCGATTTTTCTATGAATGGCTATATCTCGAGAACCAGAGTTTTGCCAGATATAAGCTATATGTCAAATTTTAGCTCGAGGATTTTTTACTATTCTTCATTTTTAATGTTATTTCCATTGATAAATAAATTAATTTGATCAAAGACATAAAATTGCTTTAAAATTTTGCTATTTTTCCATCTGTTCAAGAGTTCTGAAATAAATCCCCTATACATAGGCAATTTTTCTCCAAACAGAAATGATTTTTTTTTTTCAATCTCTGGAAATGAATTTTTGAAAAGAGAAATTGATTGCTATCCGACTACTGAGGTCTCAAAAATTTTACGCCGTACATGTACGTGGACATGGATAGCTGCGGTAAGTGTGTGTTTATACGACATATACTATTTGCTTCTTTGCTGTGTAGATATTATACAGAGGGGTTAATTATTGGACGAGTAGATTGTCTGACTTAAAAATTGAATGTATGAGCGCAAAAGAGCAACTTAGATTCGAAATATTTCAAAGTGTAACATCCCCATACAAAAGTATACGTGTTTTGTATAGAGATGTTACACTTAAAAGTATTTCGAATCTAAGTTGCTCTTTTGCGCTCATGCATTCAATTTTCTATGCAATCGAAGTACTTAGTGAAGAAAATGAGTTTTTCTTTGCTTCGTTGAAATGCTACAGTTGAATGAATTGATTTCTTGTTTTTTCTTCTTTCGAGAAATTAACGGTATTGTTCCGCAACAATGGTTTTGTAATTGACATAATTACGAATAATGTCCTTTCTGTTATTTTTCGCTCACTACTGATGAAACTTATCTATGAAAAGCTGCAGACTATTGAGCTTTCATCCAGCAAAGCACAATCATATCATTCGAAAATTGAGCTGACTCATTTGGATTATGCTATTTAAACAATGAAAAGATATTTCTTATCGTCGACGGTTTGAAAAAAAAGAAAAAAGAAAGAAAAAATTGAATTTTTCCATTGACATTTTTTAATAGCTGCGAACCAATAGTTCGGAATTTCGCAACAGTGTTTAAGTGTTCATACATATAAATTAGTGGTCGGGAATAAAAATGACTAAAGTTGAACCACTTATGGATAAC
>NW_022599379.1:0-2261 GCF_009176505.1 Sitodiplosis mosellana | reverse complement strand
GAATACCATTTTTTGATTGTGCTTATGTGTGGCAAGTTGTTATTGAATTTTTCCCGTACATAATTGTATGCCCTGGGGCTCAAACTATGTAGTGTCAAAGCAAAAACTCGCACGTATTCATTGTACTCAACAGGACGTGTCTCCCCAACGAGGCAATCAATAATATTCTTGTTTGACGTATCCTGCTAAATAATAAAATAAATATAAATTAGACTAAATTACTATACAACGAACAAATAATTTTTTAGCTGCAACTTTGTTCAGTTCAGTTCAACCAAGTTCAACTGAATTAGATATTATTTATATATGCATTGTTCGATATATACAATTTTGTTACTTTTTTGATTCGAATATACTTATCATACCTCTTTTCTGGTCTTCGAATCAGGTTTTTCGTTCTGTATTCGTTCTTTTTTATATGCATTTATTGTATTTTTTTGGATTAATATTTTCTTCTCTAATGATGAGATCACGTTTTTTGCTTTCATCAATTGCATATTCATATCAATACATTTTTTGCATAGAGTGACGGACTCATTTTCATTGATATCTTCAAACACGGGCTCATTACTTTCCTTGCCATATTCAGTGCATTCATCAAGGTCGGTTTCATTCAGACTAGAGTTAGACCAGATACAATTTCCATGCGCTACATTCGGGAAAAGCGATGGAATAACACCTTTTCGAAGACACTTTTTTCCGTTTTCCACACAGAAATCTCCTATTAAGAAGTGTTGTTCGCATACTATGAAGTTTCCGAAAAAATCATGCTCTTGATAGTGAGAGATTACTTCAGTCCACTCTGCTCTTATTCTGCCTTGCATTGGTAACCTATTAAAAATAAACGTAATAAGCTTCAATCAACTTTTGCATCGAGTTTAACCAAGTTTAACCGGCTGAACCGAAGAAGTTGAAGTTTAAAAAAAGACACTGTGCACTTTATTCAGACACATTCAGACATGCTCAGCTCTTACAAATAGGTAAAATTACCATAACGTATGTTTTCTACAGTTTAAAAAAATTACGTTTTCTTACTTGAAAAACAATATTTTTTGATTGTCGTTGCCAACATTATTCAAGCTACTACAGCCTTTAATTTTGCAAGCGTATTTCATTACGTTGCCTTGTGTTTCAGGTTCTATTGTATTATTCGTTTCCGACGATGTGGGATGAATGAAAATTGACGGAACAGCATTACGTTGAAGAACTCTTTTTTCATTTTTTTCTACAAAATCATTCGGTTCAAAATGTAGCTCACAAATCTTAAATGGTTTAGAATAAAAATCATATTCTTGGTGTCGACAAATTGATTGTATCCATTTCACATCTATTGAATCGTGTTTGGGTATTCTGAAAAAACGTGAAAAATCATGAAAAATATGTTCAATCTTTTTCAAACCGTTTCAAGTATAAATTCATATCAATTATTTTATATCGCCAATGTTCGTGGCCGAAATAGACTAACAGAGGCAACCCGACTTAACTTGCTGAACCGAATAGAATTGAGTTTAAAAAATTCGAAAAAATTAGTTACTTACCCAAAGAACAGAATATTTCCGTCTCTTGTGCCATTTTCATACTTGCAATTTTTAATTTTGCAATATTTCGGCATTGTGTTTGTTTTTTTCACATTTTTTTGAACAATAGCAGAACTTATCGTCGATGATGGATCATTATCGAAAATGGTCGGAATTGCATTGAAATTCAATGATTTCTTTTTTCTCTTGGCATTAAAATCATCTGGTTTAAAATGACGTTCACAAACCATGAAAGATGAACTAACAATTTGATGTTTGGAAATACTTTCAATCCATTTGGATTTCAACATCTCCAATTTGGACAGTCTGAAAAAAAATGTACGAAACCCAATGTAACCATTTGAAACAGTTTGAAACAGCTTGAAATAACAAGTCACATAACAAAACCGATGCAAATGCATTGAAAACAATTGAAACCAATCAATTGAAAATAATTTCGAATAAATTTCGTTCAGCCAATTAAGTTAATCGCTTATTGGCGCTTATTGGTGAATGAACTTAACAGGCTGAACCGAATAAGTTAGTTTATAAAAAAATATAGTACATGAATTTAAGTAAACCGGACAAATAAAATGTCTTCCAGTGTGCCATGTTCATTTTTGCAAAATTTAATGGCGCAGAACCTTTTTTTTTTCATTTTTTCACTATTTATTTTATTTATTCTGTTTTGTTTCTTAAATAATTTTTATTTCTTATTCTTAATGGATGAGTTCACCATCGTTG
>NW_022599378.1:0-2242 GCF_009176505.1 Sitodiplosis mosellana | reverse complement strand
AACAAAAATATATGAAATCGATTCCAAATTCTCTGCTCTATCAAACTAAAACTACCATTTTCTGTTTATTTAATACCGAAAACACCCTAATGTTCACGAATAATGTGAGTTTTCTCTCTTAAAAACCTTAATTGATAATAATGGTATGACATCCGATCTTTGTATGTTTCCTCTCAGCGATTTTGGTTGTGTTGTTCGCCGAATGTGTCTGCTTAAAAATGGATCTACTCATTCTATCTCTCCAAATCAAACAAAAGACGCATATTATGAAACACAGACGACACACGAAGAATGCTAATATGTGCTTATATCCAAGTGCTTTTTATACATAGTTGCTGTAATGTTTGCATTGTATGTTTATACGGTATCATAAATGAGATTAATCTCGGTTTACTTTAATGAATTTGTGTCTGTGTAAATAAAGGAGAGTTTAATCTTAATAGTACGTTAAAGGTCAGCACAATCGAACGCCAACACTCGCATGCTGTGCCATTTTCTTTTAGCTGAGCGGATAACACTTTTGCTATTGTTGTCTTGGAGATGTTTTGCCTCTGAAATTCTGACATCATGTGTGTTTTTCGTGCTTTATTCCTTTGGTAAGCATGCATTTGAATCGACCAATCATGTTGCAGATGGTATGAAATACTAGTATAAAATGACTCCATCTGCTTTCCCTTTACCAGATGATTGATGATCTTGAGCCAAATAATGAATGCGAATAACAAAGAAAGCATTAAATATTTTTTCTATATCATACGTGTGATTCATGAATGACACGCACAAACCATGTGACTTCCAACATTAACGCTCGTATGAAAAATGAACAGAAGCTTAAACCGAGTTGAAATTTCTGCGGCAAAAAAAAAAATGCGCAGCATTTTCATTGAAAAACATGTTTATCGTAAAGAAACACAAACATTGAGCCCACGCATCGACACCGACAACACATAATAATTTACGCTGTTTAAGTAGACGCCATTTCGTTTCTAATCAGATGGAATTTGATGCCATTTTGTTTAAGCTGGTTTCAGCGTTTTCTTTTTAATTAAAAAAAAAAAATTGTCATCAATTTACTTAACGAAGTGAAATGTGCGCGCTTGCAGCGAATTAGTGTAATTAACACGTGTTCACAGTGTCTGAGAAGAATAATTGCCATTATGAAAATATTTAGCATTTAAAAAGTTTGTTCACGACAAATGGACAATTTACAGTATTTGCGGAATTCATTTGCTTTTTTGCTCGCATTTAAACCATTCATTTGGTTACTTTTCTCCCCCTCAAATTCGGTGCTGTGCATAGCACTTGCTATTCGGTGTTGCCAAGCGGGATATATTCGTCCTGCGTTGAGTCAGTGAAGATACTCTTTGACACATTGATCAAAGGAAGAGCATTATCCGGTTAGAAAACGAAATAGAGAAGAAAAAAGAAATAGAGAGGAAGCACACAACAGATATCTACGTTTTATCACTCAACCAAGTGAGGTATGGTCAATTCAAAAAAAAAACATCCTAAACCACTCTGCCCCTCGAAAATAGTGTAAATTTGATTGACTTATCACAAATAAGCTCCATGTATATTGTGACATATCGCAAATCTCAAATGATAAATCTCTATATCCGGCTCAGCGACATAAGTGCCCGGACGGACGGTATTTTTGGCCGGACGGACGGATTACAGACGGACGGATGGAAATTTGTTTTTTTCGCGGATGACATAAGTGCCCGGACGGACGGGACGAGAATCAGGTCCGTCCGTTTGTAATTAATAATTTTTTTTATACTGTCAATTCTCATGGACGGACGGACGCATAATTTTTGTTGTGATTTTGGCACAACTGAAAATTTTGAACTGCATATATGATGTTTCGGCAACTAACGAATTGCTATTTCAAGTCACTCTACGTGTGTGACGACAAATTCGCTGCTTCTTTGAGTTTTGAAGAATTCAGGAAGCAATTGATGCACAAAAAACTTTCATATGCAAACAGACGGACGGTTCAATATTATAATTTAATTTTTCAATTCAAATGATGGTATACTGATTGAAAAGTCTAGTTTTTACGGTGACATTAATTCATTTATTTTATCGTGAGGTGGGACCAATTCCAAGACAAGAGCGGTTTATTTTCAGTTTTCTCTTTACCAATTGAATATTTTTATTTAGAAATACTGAAAAGAACTGAAGCTTTTCGTATGCATAAAATAATTCAGATTGACCCGGACGGACGCTACTTTCTTCTTTT
>NW_022599377.1:0-1134 GCF_009176505.1 Sitodiplosis mosellana | reverse complement strand
GTACCTCTTAAATTCCATTACTTAATTTGAATTTTGATTTTCAATTAATTCTCAATAAAAAAAATTGTTATAAATAAAAAAAGAAGTGTTTCTTATTAACCGATTCTTCGGTCACTGGGCGACCCTAGTTTGTTAAATTACGCTCTGATTTAAATTGAGTTTAATTTCTGATGTATTTTGATTTGAATTACTTGATCTCGTTCGTTGAAAAATTAATTTTTGTAATTTCGTTTGCCAAAAATATTTAACGTAAATTATATATTTCATTATTAAATTGAGGAGAGGTGTTGAACGAACAATTTGAATAATGATTGGCAGCCACTTTATGTTTGCAGCCAGTTTTATGTTTGACACAAGTGACAGCTATTGTGAGCTGATTCATTCCGAACAAGAACATTCATGTAATAACATCGGTCTAACAAGAAACTCATTTTGGACAGCGGCCATAAATACACCGAATATATTAAAAAAAAACCATATATACCATAAGCGACTTGAGGCCCTCGATATGTCATCATTAGAAGGAAGGACAGAAAATGCATCAATTGTATTCATGTACCACATCGTGAATGGGATCGAAGACTGTCCTACTGTTCGCAATGATATAGCATACGGATTGAAATGGCTCTTTAATCCTTCCTCACATTAAAACATCCATTTAGTTTTAGGTGGTCGTGTGGCCAATCAGTTCCAACCTTGTTTGAATGAACCAAGAATTCAACATCTGAATCTCGATACATGAATTGAAGACTATCCTACCTGCATCGCAAACTAATTTTTATACATGGTAAGAGTGACCTGTTAGGCAACTAATAGAAGAACAAACTCTTTGGAAGAGAGAAGAAAAGACCACGTAGAATTTCATTTTCATTAAAATTCATTATAAAACAATTTTCGATCGAACGTTTGCCATAGAAACGTTCTCTACAAAATAATACATAATAAATCTAGGGTTGAAGCGGTTTCTTTTATTCCAATGTTTCATCCGATCGATCCGGTGTCTTCCAAACTCCCCTGTGAAATAGAAAAAAGTCATCACATTAACAAAAACTTCGAAATAAAACATTTTTCAAACTGCATATCATTAGGCAAGATAAAGGCAATGAAATGACTATAAAACTTAGATTTGAGACG
>NW_022599376.1:0-1768 GCF_009176505.1 Sitodiplosis mosellana | reverse complement strand
ATCGACAGAATTTGCGGTGTGTCTTTATTCTTCAAAGTGTACAATTCGAATATCACATTTTCTTTGCAATCAACTGTCTGGCAGAAATGAATATTTTTTTATTCAAATGAACCTTTTTTGATTGAAAATCTTCTTGGTATCGATTAAAAGTGTAAAAGCATAGAATCTGATCGTTTATATATGCAGACGAAAAGACTGCAAATGGCGACACCCGCTATATACAGTCGGATTTTTTTCATACAACTGCATTTAACCGTAACCGCTATATGCAGTTGAATTTTTATTTTTCGTCTTTTGTCTCTGCATATAGCCGCTGGTGCTATATGCAGCCGAAATTTTAACCTCATGTTTAATTATTATATTAATATTTTTTGACTGCATAAAGCTTCTGGTGTTAATCGCAGTCGAAATTTTGTAGCTCCGAGAAAGTGAAGGCGCGCAAAAATGCAATGAAAGATTAAACATAAACGTAAAATTGTTTTGCGACCGAAATATGATTGCATTCTACACTATAATTCCATCTAACATTGATTTTCACTTCATTTTCTCATTTTTTTTTCAATTCGACTGCATATAGCAGCAGTGAATAAATACAGTCAAAGATGAAAAAAGAAAAATCATCTGCATATAGCGGTTATGGTTAAATGCAGTTGTTCGAAAAAAGACCGACTGCATATAGCGGCTACTGCTATATGCAGGCGAATTTATTTTATATGGAAATTTTTCGACTGCATTTAGCAGTGTCCCATAGAATCTTGACCCCGTTGGAACAGTAGTCGAAATTGATTGAGTTTGATTGACATAGCAATTTGAGCCGATTTAAAACTATTTCCGAATGTCCACAATATTCTTTTGACGATGATGCGTGAATACCTGTGGGTCGGATGTATCTGGATTCTTGATATTTCCGAAGCCTTGACTAGCGGATGTCTCTTGTCTGTCAAGTAAATGATAGTTATTGATTTTCGGTAGAGGATCACAATTTTGAATATATGTAAAATACTTGTTTACAATATTTCGAACAAACTATTTCCAATGCAAAAGAGAAGCAAGATTTAAAGCAATAAGTCGCATCGACATTAGAATGTATTTACGGAATGAAAACCGATAAAAAAAACACCTACAGAATAGAGGTGGCCAGAATGGCTTGAAAACTTTGCATGGAAGTTTTGGAAAATTTCAATACTCTGTCTCAGTTGGAATATTTGAAGCTGATTCAAATGATCTATTTGAAATCGAAATAAAATATTTAACTTTGGTTCTCTTCACAGATCTCTCATATTTTGTTATACTCACAGTTGATTAGCGTTCTCAAAATGGGAGAGTCTTCCAAGTCCTGGACTACTAAAACAAACACATGCCTCTTTTACTTTTATAAAATTAATTTTTATAATAAATTGTAAAATGTCTTAAAATTTAGCATGGAATTTGATTTTGGAAGCGAATTAGTGTTGGCCGTCGAACACTTTCGAACACTTGTTCGACCGTTCGAAAGCATTTAAAAAAATTGTTTTGTTCGTTCGATCGTTCGAAAGTTTTGTAAAAAATTATTTTGTTCGTTCGTTCGTTCGAAAAGTTGAAAATTATTTTTTTTGCTCGTTCGTTCGTTCGAAATTTATGAGAAAAAAAATGTTGTTCGTTCGTTCGTTCGGAAATTGCTATGTTCGACCGTTAGGATTTTTACATTTGAAGTACATAAGAAGCAATTTTGATTTCTTTGAGTAAGACTGAAGGTACAACGTAATTACCGGTGTTATTACTGAGTAAT
>NW_022599375.1:0-2007 GCF_009176505.1 Sitodiplosis mosellana | reverse complement strand
GAATCCAAATCGATTGACTTACGAAACATTTTTTGCCCTTGCATCCTCCTCGACTTCTTCGTTTTTTGCCGTTGCGGTTTTTGCCCTTGCGTTTCTCGTTCTTACGTTTCTCGTTCTTACGTTTCTCGTTCTTACGTTTCTCGTTCTTACGTTCCTCGTTCTTACATTCCTCGTTCTTACATTCCTCGTTCTTACGTTTCTCGTTCTTACGTTTCTCGTTCTTAAGTTTCTTGTTCTTACGTTTCTTGTTCTTGCTCTTGCTCTTCTTTTTGCGTTTGCATTTCTTTGACCCACACTTCTTCGGCTTTTTACATGATTTGCATGACGACGATGAGCCTCTGGATTTCGTAACAATAACTTTAATACGTTTGTTCTTTTGAAGGCTGCTTGCTCTGCTTCGTTTGGCCGATTTGAATGAATTTCCCAAGCCACCTGATCCACTCCCACTGCTTCCGGATTTTAGCGCATTCGCATACGCGAATGGGTCTGGCAAGGCTATGGGTTCGGCCTCGGCTTCAGGTTCAGCTTCAGCCAAAGCTGCTGGTTCCGGCTCAGGGTCCGGGTTAGCAATGGGCTCACAAACTGTGAGCTATTTGATTGAAAATGAATAACATATTAGTTTGAAACCAATGTTAATCATTGAGTTTTTCCTTAACTTTCCTAAAGTTTTCAATTCATACTCACCACAAACGCTGTCGCAAACAATAAAAGTAGAACTTTTGACAACATTCTGAATATGATTCAATGCGTTGTCGTCGAATGATGAACAATTTTTGCCGATGCTTTTTTATATCAAGAAATTTCAACTTCAGTAGAACCGAATGTCTCATCTAAACTTCGTATATGATTGCTTTATCAGTATTTACACAATTGCAAAGTATTGAAACCAAATTTAATTGGGCTAAATTCTAAAAATTATGTCAATAAAATCAACAAGATATGCTTTTTATTTACATGTTTGTTTTCGCTATTGTTATTTCGACAAATATATGGAATTTATTTTGAATATTCTACCAAGGTGGTCCGATGCCCAGCGGTCAAAGTAAACAAGTCTCGACTTTTATTTCCAGCAAACACACATTTTCAGATGACCGAGATCAATTGGTTTAAATTATTTGCCGGGTTGAATCATAAATATTTGATGAGCCTCATAACCCTGTCGGCAGTAAATAGCTGTTGGTTGCAAAGACCTTTCTTAAAAGTTGAGATTGTATCTCAAATAGATGTTTATTTGTGAAGATTTTGATATAAAAATGCATCGGCGAAAAGTGTTCATCATTCGACGACAACGCATTGAATCACATTCGAAATGTTGTCAAAAGTATTACTTTTAATATTTGCGACTTCGATCGCGGTGAGTATAAATTGAAAACTTTAGAAAAGTTAAGGAAAAACTCAATCATTGGATTCAAACTGATATTTATTTTCATTCGAAAAGCTCACAATTTGTGAGCCCATTGCTGACCCGGACCCTGAGCCGGAGCCGGAACCAGCAGCTTTGGCTGAAGCTGATGCGAACCCCGAAGCACTAGCTTTCCCAGACCCATTGGCCAATGCATTTTTTAATGGGGGTGGCGGAGGTAGTCTATTCACTAAGCTCGATTACTCGATTTTTTTAAAGAAACTAATTAAATACTCAATTAATAACCTTTAATAATAACTTAGGATTATTTAGCAAAGGCAGTGGAGGTGGTGGTCTATTTACTGGCAAAACAGCCAAGCGAAGCAATGCAAAGAGCCTTTAAAAGAACAAACGTATCAAAGTTATTGTTACCAAAAACGGATCGAAGAAAAAGAAGCGCAGAAGACGAAGCAAGTGCACGTCGAAGGAATGCAAACGTAAAAGAAATAGAATAAAACGCCGGAAGGGTAAGAAAGGCAAAAAAGGTAAGAAAAGCAAAAAAGGCAAAAAAGGCAAAAAAGGCAAAAATGGCAAGAAGCGAAGACACCGGAAAAGAAAAGGATGCAAGGGCAAAAAATGTTTCGTAAGTCAATCGATTTGGATTC
>NW_022599374.1:0-10323 GCF_009176505.1 Sitodiplosis mosellana | reverse complement strand
ATTATTTCAGTCAAATATGAATTCTAAATATCCAATTATTTCCAACACTTCCCCTGAATTTATATTTACAAGACTGTAATAAATTGTTCAAATTATTTCACCAAATAATATATGATTCTATTTCTCTTTTATCTGTTGCTACCACTGCGCAACTTTCAAAATAATGTTTATCACTATTCCACATAAACAATGTCGGTTACCCATCATTTTACTTCCCCTGTAAAATATATTACTTTATTCAAAAATTCCCGCGTGATCTAATTAAAAAAAAAACCGCTTCTAAAAATCATAAATCCAAAATTTTTCAATCGAAACAAAGTATCCGTTTGATTATTAAATAATCCCAATTTAAATTTTCGTTTCAATCATGTCGAACGTTTCGATATATTTCCCCGCAAATTCTGGTGAAGAATCAACTTGTAAAAGAATAAAATAATTTGTTAAGCAAAATTGGAAGTTTATCGTGGTAGTTCTACTATTTATCGGAGCAGTTATCGTGTTTTCCGTAGTTTTCACCAATTCTAATAAAGTCGTTATTATTGAAATAAATTCCCGTGGGTCGGATCATCAATCCCCTTCTCCCACTGCTGCTGTAACCAGCAGGTCAACAAATGAACCCAATTCACCAACATATGAATCAACGACCAGTAGTGAGTCTTCATCTACCAATGAAATAACGAGTGAGTCAACTAATGAAGTCACTCAAACTACAATTGAATCCACTGAACCAATTCAATCAACAACGATTCCATCAACATCCGAATTACCAACCAGTAGTGAATCCCCACCTACGAATGAAATTACTCAAACAACAATTGAATCAACCATCCCAATTCAATCAACAACTGGATCCACAACTGTTTCTTCAACCACCGATATTTGGAATGAGCTCCCGTAAATCGACTAAAGCTTCAAGTTGTTTTCAACTGAAAGTAAAATAAAATTACAAGAAATTCAATTTTGATTGTTTTCAGTTATATCCCCCCCTCATTCCATATATCTTACTATAACATCTCTTCTGATTTAAAATCTTTACCAAATAGTACCTATCAAAAAAATCATGATAATTCCATTATTCGAATCACGTGACTCCCTTTATATGTAAACTCAATATTTTCTTTTGTTTGTGGTCCCTAAAAGCAATTTCTATTCATTTTTGTTACTCAGCAAAAATCCGCATGCTTCCAATTTATAGTTTACGGTCTTATAATTTAACACACTATGCCATAAACCGGCATTCTCATAAGAATCCCCTAACACACTCTTGATCTATATGAAATAATTCATACTCAAGCTCCTTTTTTTTCCATTCTTATGCAATTAAAATTCCAACTGAATTCTATCTTGCTTACTCATTTACCTCCTTGGCTATGTTTTTCACATATTCTTCATGTTTTGTCGCATTTAGCTTACCGTTCCCTCCCCTTTGATCGATGTCCCTTACTGTTCCCTTGGTTTCATTAAAACACTTCATTTGACAACATGTACGTTTGGTTCCTTCGTACCCCTACTGGTGTTAACCATCTTTTGTCCGATGGTTTGACCCCCATTGGTCGTGATCGATCTATCTGCCGAATTCCCCTTCGTGGGAGACACATTGGACGTGTCCATGCAGGTATCCACCAAGATGACGATAAAATTTATTTGCAAATTTGGCCCTGCATCCTCTACTTCTCAATGGAAGTTCCATCACCATTCGTGCCGATGAACTCAAGTCCGACGATATAATAACCATCTCCAACGAAACTTTCCATTTAATTAAATACGATGCGACTTCCCCAGTTTTTGAAGATAAGGGAGATGGTCTAGTTATGAGACGGGTTTTGTTTTAGATTTAAAAAAAATTCTGTGGTTTTCAAAAATAGAAAGTTAGAGTTCTATCATGTAGCTTATGTCCAGACGCAACTTTTTTCCGATGAAAGTTTATTGATTCCAGTTACTCGAAAAAAAATTTGACCAATCTTGTGAGGACTATTTTTTTGGCCCCAAAAAAATTTTGGTCCAGTTATGAGACACCCAGAAAAATTGAATACAAGTGGATAAATATGAAGGAAACTCATCATAAAATGTTCAAATATTATTCTTTATTTATTATAAAGGCCTTAAATGGCTAATATAAAGAAAATTGGGCCTTTAATGGCCTTACATGACAAGGAAATAACAATTTTCATTCATCATCATCATCGAAATCCTCATCTTCTTCTTGTTCCATGTCACTGTCGCAGTGTTTGCAAGTAAAGAAGCTTGCACGCATGTCAGCGCATTTCAAGTGAACTGGCCGCGTGCATACGTTGCATTGGATGGAATTTTCAGCAGTCAATTTGTTTGGTAACAGCGTCAAACAAATGATGCAGAAGTCCGTGTCTTCATCGGACGGTGGTGATTTTTCAGTTCTACGGCGCTTGGGCGGTGGTGTTGCTTTTGATGTTGCTCTCTTCGGTGCTGCTTTCTTAGGGGTTGGCTTCTTTGGCGTTGCTTTCTTTGCTGCCTTTTCCGCTTTCGCTGCTGCTTTTTGCGCTTTCGCAAGTGCCTTTTGCTTCAAAACGGACATGGTTTCCGGAGAAGTCAATTCAGCACTTTCCATCGGTTTTCGTCCACGATTCGACTTTGGTTTTGGAGTTTTGCCTTGTAGAGGGCCAACCGCATCCAAAACCGACGAAGTGTTGCTTGCAAGAGACATTAGTGACACCGAGCTGGATAGTTCAGAGGGCTGTCACTGTTGCAATATCATCAAAATTGTCTGCAACTTTCTTCACGTAGCGCTGTAAGGTGCTCTTATCTATTCCATGTTCTTGGGCAGTCCTTCGAATACCTTTCTTCTCCACTATACATAATTTAATGGCTTGCAACAGCGCATCAAAATTTTCGACCACCTTATTTCGATTAGGCGTAGCCTTTTTTGGAGGAGACATGGCTGAAAATCCGAGAATATTAGTTAAAATACAATTGTAATTGCATATAAATGCGTTTTGACAACAAAAATGACAAAATATGACGTTTCTATACGCTTTCAGTGCAAAATCTAGAGTGTCTCATAACTGGGCAACACGGTGTCTCATAACCGGATCGAGACGCCATTTTGAACATTACTCACAAAAATTTTTCCACAACACATAATCGAACAATCCGAACTAGAATCACAAAATATAATCAAAATACAACATTTTAATGCATTACGCTCACCTTTTTAACTTGATTTTCACAAAAAATTGGCACTATGAAAAATATTCCAAATCCTTTTTTCACACGATTTTCAACACGATGTTTGGTGCGTATACAAGCAATGCGTCTATTCACTTCGGTGTTCGCCTAAAAACTGGCGGACATCAAATAAAGAACATTGACAGCTCTCATACCAACATTTCCATAGCGTACGACAGAAATAATTGACTGTCTCATAACTGGCGCTGTCTCATAACTAGACCATCTCCCTTACCGATATTGAATAAATATAAAATCCAATTATTCAATGAAGTGAAAACCATTACGAAGAAATAACCAGCTTCAAATAAGCCCCATGTGTTTTTAATTTGTGTGTGTTTGTGTGTCTTCCGTGTGTTACCATATTGCTTTTGAACCCAACCTTGAACCACATTATCCAACCGTGAATCATGTTTTCATATCCCTCAATATTATTCTCATCAATACTGACTACTTTGTAAAACATTTCGATTCATTCGTATCAAAATTCAACTTAGTAGCATTTTCTCACTCAATGTAAAGAAAAATGTTACACAAAATTCCCATTCCGCGTAAGATAAATATATACCCCATATTTATCCGCATTTTTTTTTTAATTTAGACCCAATCGATTTTATTTTCTAACACTCCAAAACAAAAAACATTTCATTTAAAAATCGATAACCACAAAAAGAATTCACCAATTCCCATAACTATCTAAATTTTCTCTATCTAAATTTAGTTCATTTTTAAACAAACCAATGTTTCACATAATTCATTGTGCATTCTCTTTTCCTTTTAAACTTTTTTCTTCTCCCAATGCACATATGCTCTAAGTCATTCGTCAAACTCCAATGACTTTTACAACTTTTTGTTTTTCTGTTTTTCAATGCCCTCACTGAATTCATATTGCATTGTTTTTATCATATATCGCTACATATATCGCCTCTTCGTTTCTTTCTCAGTAAATTTCACATGAAACGAATTACAGTCAACCCAGAGAGGCCATCCAAATATACACTTATAATTGAATTTCTGTTTACTTAGATTTTTCGTATATTCCCATCTACACACCATATATTCGAAAAACCCTGCCATCTTAAATTCATATACCGAATTTCTACTCACTGTTTTTAGCGATATTTCTTCCGACTTATTAAAAAGCAAAATCCTATCAATTTCCAATAAATGATTTGATTTTAATAAAGTCCCTTTTGAGATAAAAAAAACCATTTTATCACTCTTGAGCTCCGTCGTCGAGCATACGACACTTTATTACTTAGTAATTTACTATTCTCTTTCAGACTCATATCCGCTCGATTTTTTTTTTCTCTAGCTCAAGAAAACATTGCAAAATCTACTCATCACTTTTTACATTTGCAATTCAAAAATAACAAAAATCAATTGTGGATTTTTAACCCCATAACCGATTGAGTCTTCAATCTTTCCCCTTTTAGCTCTTTTTATCATCCATTGGTATGAAACGACCAAAAAATCGCCAAACAAATCCACTCTCATAATATCTGGCTCCCGATTATTATGACTACGACATGGCATCTCTCTGGCTTCCCAACTGCTATTCACCAATAATACAGTTTACCATTTACTTGTATCTTTTCAGCATGTCTTCTCTCATATACGGCTTCCACATCACATTTTACTGCAATCATCATTTCCTCTTTTGTGGTCTAAACTTTTACGTTAAATAAAATATTGGAATTCATACAAATTTATACCAAATTTTGTATGTATTAGTGCTTCTCCAAGCGCGCGACGCTTTTT
Source organism: Sitodiplosis mosellana (assembly GCF_009176505.1). NCBI lineage: Eukaryota > Metazoa > Arthropoda > Insecta > Diptera > Cecidomyiidae > Sitodiplosis > Sitodiplosis mosellana. Next base: position 5,361 of record NW_022599374.1, on the reverse strand, counting down.
ATTTATCTGGTCCGGACTATAGCTGCTCTTCTATTGTGTTTCATTTGGTTCTTCCCTCTGATTTCAGCTATCACTTTTAGATATAATGGAACATTTACCCTATTTGCCGTATTATTCTTTGTTCCATTGGCCACCAGCACTAAACCTCACTTCACTTATCATTTCTATTACGTAATTCAATGATTAAGTGTCCAATACTGGCTCCTTCCCTTTTTTTTGATGAATTTTGTTGTTTCTGCTACATTTATCTTTTCACTTTTTACAGTTAATTTCTGCGTCCAATTTCCGGATCAGGTGATCAGTCTGCTCCAAAAATAAATATAATGATGTTTTCTGTTGAATTTCTAATTGTTATTCAATGCAATAAATCAGCTTCCAACCTTTTTCGTTCTCAAAACGTCTAATGATTTTATCAAACAAATATCGCGAACTGAATGTTATCGACTCATAATATACATTCTTTGTTCATGCGATTTCTCATTTCTCTCTTTACACTGTAATCATTGTAGCATTCAATTCAAAAACAATGGAGCTTTTTTTCTGTGATGATTTACTCCGCGAGTACCTTTACTCGTTTCCGCAACTGAATTTATCTATCAGCTCGCCTATATATTTTCACCTGTAGTGAAAAATATGTATGACCCAATTAAACTTTCCGAAGTTTATCTGCCTCCTTTTCAACTAATCTCCGTTGATTGCATGGTCATATTTCTCTCTTTTCTCCTTTGGAATAATAAATTTGCTGCATATATATACCAATCAGTAATATTATTCCAAATGAGCGGTGATTTGACTCCCAGTTTTTGACATGACGAAACATCATCACTATTTTGCTTTATTGCTGTTTCTATTCAAAAAAACTGTATCTCTCTTAGAGTCTAAAATTATTTAATTTTATCACCTTCCATTCATACGATAATTCCCTTATCGTATTTAGTAGCTTACATTTTTCTGCTTTGCAATATATTTACTCACAGAATAAATATTGCTTTGTTAACAGTAAAATTCACCAATTTCGATTTTTCAAGTTATATAATACCCAATTGATGTTCGATCCATCGCATCCATTGATTTATCCGCTTGTTTCAGCAATTCATCAGCTCTTTAGTTCTGCATATTTTCAGCCACTGAATTTATTCGCCTGTTTCAGCAACTCATCTTAATCAGCTCTCCAATTCTGCATACTATCAGCCGCTGGATCGACACTCATATTTATACTTGAAAAATGAATACTCTGCCAAAGTTCCCCTTCTGTGCTTATTCAAAAGAACTCCAATTGAATAAACATAACAGAATACTTTGCTACTTTGCCCGCATCCACTTCTCGTTTGATCTGTTCCTCTAACAGAAAGATTCACCAAAAGAAAAAGTGTCTTGCCAAAAACGGAGACTGCTTTTTCTTGTTACTGGGCCCATAACCCTGTTGAAAATATAAAGAAGCGAAGTCTGCAAATCTGGATCGGGCAAATAAAACAGCTACCTGGTTCAAGTTAAGAATTATACTGAACATTTTATTTAGAGTTTGATTTCTATTTATACTATTTTCTATTCTAAGTGCAGTTGCACTTCACAATACATTTCTTATCAACTTAGTTTTCCTCCCACTACAGTCGATTTCATCGATATTGGCAATACTCATTACTTTGCTCAAATTCAATCAGCGCGTAACTAATTAACAATAGCATATTGTTCTCTCTTGCCACATTTCTTTACTTCCGCGTTGCACATATACCTTAATTAATATTTCACTGTTCTTTACTATGAATCAAGAGCATTGACCCGCTCTTCTCGATATCGTGCGATTCTTTCTCACAAACTGTTCATTCTCTAATCAACAATATTATTTCAGTCAAATATGAATTCTAAATATCCAATTATTTCCAACAGAAACTTGGTGAAAAGATAACGATATCTATCCAAAGTGAAATTGAAACAATTTTCGAATCAATCCAAACCGGTGAAACGGTTTCACATCCACCCGATGCAATTGTTTACTCGATCCACTTATCAAAATTTCCATTGAGTACCACACCCGATGATATCGTTGAATTGGTTTTGGAAAAAACTGGTCTTACAAATAATGAATGTTTTCAAGTTCATATTTTGCCCCAAGGAAAACGGAAGAAACAACCGAGACAGCATTTGGCGTTCAAAATCTCTACTCTGAACCAATCGATATATAATCAAATCCTGAATAATGAAATATGGGCACCTGATTATACGGTCAGAACATTTCTGAAAGAGAAAGCCAGACAAAATCGTCAACGTTTTGGTCAGAATAAACATCGGCGTCAACCAAAATGGTCACAGTCAAAGGCCAAATTCAATGCCATGGAGAAGCAAAACCATCAACAATCATCGATCACAACCAAATCGCAGGAATTGGAATGAAAATTTCCAACGATCACGTCGTGGATACGGCTGATTTGTTGAACGGCGCAATAACATCAGACGTAATGACAATTTTGGCTACTCGAATGGTTATAATAACAATCAATTTTTTCAGAATAGTGACCAAAACATGAATTTGAACTACCGAGTCGATAGTAGATACCAATACGGTGTTCCTGATAATTTCCAATATGGCAATTTTGCACAAAACAGTCAAATTGCCAGGCCACATCACCAGTCTTCGTCTTTTTTACCGCAATATTGGACCGATCCGCAGCAGAATTATCATTCCGACCAATATCGACACCCAATTTACGGAGTACCACATTTGAACGGCATGCCTCATCATTTTTGAACAATAATTCATTTCACCGCACACATTTACATAAACTGAAGAAAAATATACACACGCAAAACATCAATGGAGTGAGATCCAGACTTGCTGAATTTAACGCTGACATAATCGCTTCGGATTCTGCAATATTTTTGCTTTGCGAGACTCGCCTTGACAGCACAATTGATTCTTCAGAAGTTTTTCCTCCAAATTTTAATGTGTATCGCTGTGACCGATCGATTGAAACTGAATCAAAACAAAGGAAAATTAAAACAAGGGGTGGAGGTGTACTGATTGCTGTTGATAGGACAATGAAATCTGAGCTCGTCAGCACAGGTGAGCAGCATGGCGCTGAACAAGTTGCGTTATCCTGCCATTGAAAGACAGGAATGTTTTTCTAATTGAATTGTACATACGTCCTGATTCTCCTGTCGCAGTTTATGAGGCGAATATGAATGCAATTCGTGAGGTAGCAGCAAAATTGAAGTCCGAGGATATTTTGGTAATTTCTGGTGATTTTAATTTATCCAACTTGGAATGGTATACAGATGAAAATGAAGATTGTGACGTTGCCATCCCACTGAACGCATCCTTGGAAAAGGAAATCACTGTCTTGGACTCCATGCATGAAATGGGACTTGTTCAAGTAAACAAAGTTGGAAATTAAAACGGTGCGATGTTAGACTTGGTGTGGACAAATTGTACAGAGACCGTGAGCTGCTCAAAAAACACCCATCACCTACTAAAAAAGGAGTCACATCATCGATCATATGCAATTAACAATGGCAAGTCAACTATTGATTTTAGTTATCGTGATTTTGCAAATGCCAACTACAATAATATAAATGAGATTCTTGATAACGTCAATCACAAATTTTTATGAATTGTTGGATTCAGTGATATCATCGAATGTCGACGTGAAGACGAGAAAAATTTCGAGTCACCCGAAATGGTTTAGTCATGACCTCGTTAACATGAAAAATAGACTCAATACAAAGTACAAATTCATGAGATCCAGGCGTACTGTTGAAGCTAGAAAGCATGCAAAGGAAGAACATTCCGAACTAAGAAAAGAGTACAAAAAGAGCGCACGTTTGGCTTATAAAAATTACAAACTTGAAATGGAACAACTTATTAACGAGGACCCACAGAGATTTTTCGAATTTGTAAATAATTCCAAAAAAAGGCATGATGACATTCCTAATGTAATATAAATCCGGTGGAATTTCAGCTGATCCACGGATTCTCAGGATTTGACCTGATTCCAGCACTTCAGTTTCTTTGCGTTGTGTTAACATAGGTAAAATGACTTCTGGAATCAGGTCAAATCCTGAGAATCCATGGATCAGCTGAAATTCCACCGGATTTGTATTCCAGGCCATCAAACCAGCTGGGTGTTTACACTCCCTTCGGGAGTGACATCACGGTCCGTTTTGCCGATTTATCCAGCCGTTTTTGAGATATTTCAATGTGTACATTTGGCCATAGAAGCCAATGCAAAAGCAGCGGCGCTCCGAGGATTTCATACAAACTTCCCATGTAGACGGTCGCAATACATCCGAAAATCGAAAAAAAAAGTTTAATTTTTTTTTCGATTCTCATACAGTATTTTGTGTGCTAAATCCATTGATGTTATCGCCACATCAAAATTCGCACTCCTTATCAGTTTGTTATCAATGGGAAACATTTGGTTCCAGACTAATAACATCACCATCTCATTACTCAAATATATTTCATCTAATAACTATACTAATAAGATACCATGCATCTTATTACTCGTTCGACCAATAACATTCTAATAACTATACTCACTAGATATATTACTAGAGTAATAAGATTGCATCTTATTACTACTTATTAAAAGTTACTAGTAATAAGTAGTAAGTATCTTATTAGTCACTATTTATTAGTCCAAACTATAAACTGAATAATGACATGAGTTTGCGGACTTCGTAACCATATCAGCAAAGTAGATGCCTTGAAAAAACGTGATTTTCATTTAAAATGAATTAATAACACCGTACAACACATCCTCTCACACATGGACATTTTAAATGCAGGATGTTAGGGGACCTAAAAACAAACAAAACTGCATACTACGATTTCTCCGTTGACGTGGTAATAAGAAAAATATCGACCTGTCAAATATTTTGTGTGGGCTAGGATTTTTAGACTTTTATATCATCATGTTTTGGTCATTAACTCAACTATTAATGATGTTATTGACTTGAATTTTTTTTTATTTCATAGAAAAGAGTCAGAAAAACAAATTCCGTTGAAAAAATATGCCAAAAAATCATCTTTGGGTGGTTTTTTTTTTTACCAAAATATCGAAAAAAGGCCATTTTTACTAGTTTTTGACCAAAACGCGCACGGTTTTTCATTTTTCCTGATTATTGTGCTACCAAAACTGTAGCCAGAGATGAAACAAATATTTTTCCATCAAATACTAACCCAAAATACCATATCTAGTCGACTTGCATACTACATAACCGCTTACTGATTTCTATCCGTGAAACCAACCAAAAATCAAAAATATCAATTTCGGGTTTTCTGTTTATTTTTCCGGATAATTTTATTGAAAATGGTTCAAAACTACAAGAAACACTTAAAATGATACGATTATAATGATTTTT
>NW_022599373.1:0-1453 GCF_009176505.1 Sitodiplosis mosellana | reverse complement strand
CATCCGTTCAATCTTGGTCGTCAAAGGGTTAATACCGATAATTCGGAATCATTGTTCCGCTAAATTTTCACTGAGTTCAGAGTTCAGTTTGCATTGATTTTGTCCCTATCGAAAGATCACTGACTTGGATCATGAATGACGTTTAAAATGTCATATCTGACAAATGCCATTTCCAATATTTGGGTAAACCTTATGACGAAAGCATTTACTTATACTTCCAAACTATACCGTATAGATGCCGTTAGAGTATTCATTGCTGAATATTTTCCATTTACAGCGCATTTTGTTGAACGAATTGTACAATCAAAACTATCTAGCTCATATGCTATAGCAATGTTTGACGTTTAGAACTGCTGTGGAAACTTTGTTGGGAGCGCCACCAATCACAAATCTCTGTAACTATACGTACGTGTGAAAGTAAAGTCTTTGTGTGTACGTTCGTGTGAATGCAAAGAGTCTATGTGTGCGTTGTACACAGAGGTGTTGATACGTTCGAACGTCGCATCATGTTAGGCGGCGCTATTGATATACTTTGCTTCAATCGTCAACGAAATACATCAAGTATTTCTCCGTTTTGTGTACAATCAATGAAGTATTGTACATCAGGACGAAAATAAAATACCGAAACAAACGACTTTGTGTAGAACAAGTGGGCCGCATGTTAAGAGCCACGATATGTTGAATTTTAATTCAACTATAAAGTGCTGAAAACCACTGATAAAGTAATAATTGTTAAACTTCACTTGAGATACAATTTATCTATGCACATTAACCATGACTTTTTTTCATTTTGTTCATTCACTAGCGCACTGTAGTGTAATTTTGAGTGCATTTTTCTTTTTTCTTTTTCCGCTTCACAAGGGGAAAAAATCAATGTTTCATAATTCATCTGTATTTTCATTGCCATTCTTCTTCATTAGAAATCTATTTCATAGATTTTCTCTCAAAGTTCATACAAGTTGTTATGCAGCCAGTTTTAGTTTTCAATTCAATTTCGAAATTTCATTCATATTTTTTCGTTCAAACGACACAATAATCCATAAAAATGATCGAACATTGAACATTTCATGTTTGTTGTATTAAACATACATCGATTTTTTTTATATATATCAGAATGAATGAAATCACATATCGTTGCTTCTTTTTCGTTACATTCGAAGCATTCACGTACAAATGATAATTGAAAATACAGTTCTCAATTCCATTCTGATATATACAATTAGAACAAGAGCTTTATTGGGATTACACGAATATGATTGAAATCAGGTTTCGTTTAAGTGATTTAAATACCACTCATTCGAGTAAATCTATTTTTTTTATAATGAAAATAAACGTTCTTAAGCTTCAAATTTGTTGAGCTATAAGGAGAAATTGAATCATCGAATTTCGACATTTTGAATATTTCACAGAATATTATATTTTTATAACGATTAGAGTAATATTCCTCTTACGA
>NW_022599372.1:0-5295 GCF_009176505.1 Sitodiplosis mosellana | reverse complement strand
TTTTGCTTCAATTAAAGTGAAACACGATTTCTATAGTCCACAGATATTTTACGATTCACTTACAAGCGAACAGAATTTATGTTGCACTTTTAAAAATCAAGAATATTGTGTTACGGTTATCCATAAGTGGTTCAACTTTAGTCATTTTTATTCTCGACCACTCATTTGTACTAAATGCTACATCGCTTTCACAGACCAACAGATGGCGCTGCTAGTAACAACATCAAGAAAGTACGGACCAATTGAAATCTCTCTCAACACTACACGTTCCTTTGCTCTCTTTCTTCATCAAACTAACAAAATTGGACTCGAGGTCTTCTATAACTAAGCTAAAGACAGTTATCTCTTATCTCTTATCAGTTGCGCGCAAATCGCGCATATAAAAAAGCAAATTTTATATAGAACTTTTTTTTTCTTATCATTTTTCGCGCTTTTCGCGGAACTGATAAGAGATAAGAGATAATTGAATTCAGCAATGTTATAGAAGACTTTAAGTGCTACAACTTTGCCGAAGACACTAAGTTGTTATCTCTTATCAGTTCCGCGGAAACCGTGAAAAACCGCGAGGACCCGCTAAAAACGAACATACTCGCTTTTAACCATTTTTAAGTCGACAGAAACTTGCTCTTCTCTTTCGTAACAAAGTCAATGAAACATACACTACTCTCAATCTCACCCATAGATATTTGGTATGATTTCGAAAGTGAATGTTATGTTAGTTTTCCCAAATAAAAATTAAAAAAATAAAATATTGACTGTTTTTAAATGTTTGCTATGAATGTCATTTTCAGAGCGTAAAGTTTGACAGATACCATTGCTGATGTTAGGGTGTGTTCAATATCGGTATTGAACAATGAAATGTACTAAACACGTGATTGTGAAATTATGAGTTGTGTGAAAAAATTCACTTTCTATCGAAAATGTGGGAATTAATGTCCACAAAGAGACAAAAGAATGATTTGCCATTTATTATTTTTTACTAGTGTTTTCAAAACAAAGTTGCATTACTTGAAATTGGTCGTGCCATGTAAACTTGATGATGACAATTTTCTCACTCTTATGTTTTAGGCATTTTGCATGCAAAATAACTCGACTGTTGAAATAACTGTGATTTCTTTTCTGAACTGAGTTTATGAATGAAAAAGTGATTTTGTATAAAATTGTATAAACAATAAATAAAATCTTCATCAGAACCATGTGATAAGATATTTGTATCACCAACAACAGATGGCGACATTGAAAACATTCAATTTAGTACATGTGTCAAAAAGCACGATTCTTCGCTACAATAGGAATGATGCTCTTTAAAGAAAATAAAACTTGGAAATGTCTTCAACAAGTATTTTCGTTTTTTTTTTCGAAATTCTTCAACAGTAGCACACATATTTTAAGTGAATGAGTCATGCTATGCTTGTGATACTGAACTATGTCCAAATAATGCGAACGGAATATGTATTATTATTTTTTCTGTTTGAGTCCATTCACAATTCCTTCAATAATTATCGCTGGAAGATAGCTTATAAATTGCGCTTGCTTTGGGATTATTTACATAATTGAATGAAGTAACAGCAACTTTTTAAAGGTTTATAAGCCAACAAAACTCGATTCTTTTATTTCGAAAAATCAAATGAAATCATATTCATGAATATATATATTTAATATTGAATAGAAAAAATGAAATAATGGAAATGAACGAAAGTGGTTTATTCCGAATCACCGCTGTACATAAGGGAGTCAGTGTTGTCAATGTCATCTCGTGCATCTTGTACTTCCGTGCGATTCAAGATCATTTTTGCCGTATCACTTCTTGTTATTTTGCCAGTGCGCATTGTTGTTTGCTGGTTTAGAGGGAGCAAATCAGGAACTGGGCGCATGTTGAATGCAGAGAAATCGATTCCGTTCAAATCTGCTAGAATGTTACGCAAACGGGTGGAGATCGGAGCTGAGACAGATGGGTGTGTATTTGATCGTGCGGCTTGATTTTCACTCAAATCAATGAGCAATGCATTTTCATCGGTTGCTGGTGTCTCGGCAAAACGCACCTTTTTCCGAGGCATCTCAATAACGGTGCCGTCAATAGCAGACACTGATTGGCGACGTTTGCGACCCTTGACATCAAGAGGAACTTCCTTAACGATTTTCAATTGACTTGGTCCAGCGATTGTTGATGCATCAATTGAGCTTTGGCTTCGATCATCTTTGAAAAATAAAAGAACCAATTAGATATTTTTAATGAAAATTTATTCGTTGCAAAAAATATATTGCCCTTTTCAGTCATATCTAATATGAAAATAACTTATGCCTTACCGTTGGCATTGGTCACACCACTAGCATTCGATGAAACTTGGTTTGTGTGCTCTTCACCGTCAGATTCAACTGAAACATCATTGCCACTGCTACGTTGAGCTGGAAACTAAACGAGCCCATCATCTGCAAAAAAATGAGATAGTATTGATTCGCTATGAAAATACGAAATGGTTTCTAACTGCCAAATATTTTAAGGTACTGCCAAGGAACAAGGTAACGGAAAATTTTCATTCCAAAAATAGATTCAAATCATTCAACAAAAACGGATAAACACATTTTGTTTATACGTTGTAAAAAGTAATAAATTGCTTGTGGCAGTCAACGCCATTTAATTGACTTGTCATAAATAAATGACACAATCAAGTCGATTTGAAATGAAAATAACTTATTTCTTACCATTGGCAGTAGTCATACCGCTATCATCCAATGGAAGTTCGTTTGTATGCTCTTCGCCGTCAGTTTCAACTGAAATGTTTTTCTCACTGATTGTCAAACAAATGCCACGAGTATTTGTTGCCAAACGAGCAGAACACCGAGCTGGAATTTGAATGCGACCATCACCTGTGAAAAAAGATACGAAATTAGATCGATATAAAATCACGCAATGGTTCTCTCTGTTCAATATTTTTAGGCACTGATAGGTCCTTTTGAAACACGAAAATTTCATTCTGAAAAAATGTATGCATATGTTCCTATTTGTTTCGATTTACCTTCATTTAGACCGACCAAATCAAGTCCTTGATTTGGTGTTGAAATCTGACGTGCATTGCGTGATTCTTCATTGGCTTGGCTAGCATCATCGAAAACTGATCTTGTTGTAAACATTGACTGGCGACGTGTAAGGTATCTTCTACCTTCCAAGTTTGGAACATCGTCACCACGTGATACATTCGATACCGATTGAGAAAAACGTCGAGCTAACATTGGTATTCAAGAGAAAAGACAAAATTAGGTCACTAAAAATATAAAAATATGAAACATTTTCTATGTGTTCATTTCATTCTGAAACATCATATGCACTTCATTTACTACAATAAAAAAAGCAGACTTGGTTGCAATTTACCTTCATTTGGATCGGCCAAATCACGTGTCTGATTTGGAGTAAAAATTTGATTCACCGATGTTGTGGCAGACATTGACTTGCGGCGAGAACGGGATTTATTTGGTGTCGGTGCATTTTGTGCAATACGGTTTGTCGACACAAAGACAAATTCTGGATTTTTCTTGCGAAAAGTATTGAGCAGCGCTGGCCACTTCGAAGTTGCTACTGCTTCAGTAATTGGTCGAACCTCGCCACATTTGAAACGCAATAAAAAGTCAGCACCATTCATTCCCACAATATCACGTGCCCATTTCAATTCAAATTCATCGAGTAGGCTTTGACAGCCTGTCAAATTGGCGCGCAGTATTCCAATGGTGAGAATAAGTCTCCCACTTTATACGATATTCGGCCTGAATAAATAAACAAAATGAAACCAAAAAATATGGAATGAGATAATAAATCATAACATTGTTTATGAGAAATCAAAATAATTCGAAAGTAGAATAAACGAAACTTACTACGCCGTTTTAAATGCGTTTCTTAATAATCTTTTCCACCGTATAATCCATTTTACGTTGTTGTTTGGCTTGTTGTTTTGTGTTCTATTGTATTGTGCACTGACCGCTTGCTGTTCACTGACTGATGTTCACCAACGAAATGAATAGTGCGTGCGATGCGTCTAACAGTGATGCTAGAAAGAGAAATGACAAAACGATGCAATACATCAATAGTTTTTGGCGCTTTGTTCGATTCGGATCTGTCATTTGTGTCATTTGAATGACTAATTAGTTATATTCAAATTTGGCTGTTGAAAAACACAGTGGAACAAAGTGAAGGTGACCAAATGTGATTTTGGTTTTGGCTATGCCAAATGATAATTTAGGTCAAAATAAGAGACCATTTGACTCATTTTGTCCGAAATGGTTCATTCACGAAAAAAAAAAAATTTTCGAAATTTTTACCCTGGGCCGGATTTTTGGAATATTCACTACCTTAGTTTTTGGTGAATAACTCATTCCGTATTCGGGATATCGTCTCGCAGTCTTCAGCAAAATTGTTGCGGAGAGTCTAATAAATAAATAGTATTGCAAAACAAGTTCAAAAAATCCCATATAGAGGGCGCTACGAGTCAAAATTTCGAAAAAAAATTCGTTTTTGCCGTTTTTTGACCATAACTCGAGGGCTATTCATTTTTTTGGCTCAGTTTTTACCCCAAACTATAGCCAATAAAAAACTGAACAATTTCTTTCTTCATATCAACTCAAAAAAACGACATATAGTATATATTTTTGGCTCAAAACCATCCTCCAATACCGAAAATTTACGATTTTTGTAAGTTTTTGGCATGTTACTTGTTTTAAGCATTGTGAATAGTCATTTTTTCAGGTTTTAATGTATTCTTCATGTTACAGTTGATGTCAACAGACAAAAATAAGACTAATGCGATGTACCTAGGACATCCAGTTGAAGAGTTATGGCCTACAAAGTGATGAAACCTCGACTTTGTGCACAAAAATAGCGTTTGTAGAGAGAAATATTAATTTAATTTCACATTTTTTATTTATATATGAATATGTTTCAATATTAAATTCAAATGATGTTGAAAAAGGTTAAAAGATAGGGGTAAAAAAGGTAATTTTGAAATGCAAGGCGTGGATACTATCCACTGGATAGTTAAGAAATTGATTCAATAAAGGTAAAAGAAATTGAATGAATTATTCGGTCCGAGATCGTTTTGCAGACGGGTGTGAATCATCATCATCATCATCGCTCTCGCTGGAAACATCTTCATCATCATCGGAAAGATCGGTGATTTCATCCAAACGATATTCTTTGTCGTCGTCTCTCTCCCTCTTCTTCTTTTTCGTGTTCTACGAAAGTCTTCTGATACCACCAACAAATTTCAGCGAGTATAGCATCTGGAGATTTCTTTCCTCTGTACCTGA
>NW_022599371.1:0-3878 GCF_009176505.1 Sitodiplosis mosellana | reverse complement strand
TTTTTTGGTGCAATTCGCAGTTGGTTCAGTATTTTTACATTTTGACATGTGTAAAATCACTGTGTGAAGGTTTAAATCAAAAATGTTGATCATACTCCGTCGATTTGGTGTTTTAGTCATTGATGTTTTTGTTGATAATCCGATGTGAGAGAGCTACTTAGCGAAAAATCTATCAAAAGTGTAAACCGACGAATTTATTGACAATAAAATGGGTTCGGACTGGCTGGTAATGGTCATGTTCAGATTCTACGGAGAAAATTGACTCGATATAGGCCCAAAAAATGAGTTGTAAATAGTGATTTTGAGGTTTTATAACGTTATTTGTAGCAAAAATGTGAAATTTTGGTCGATTTTGGCCATATATTCGCCTGAAACAGCTCAGTATTGCACTTCAGAGCATTGTAATATTGACCAAAATTGTAGTACTGGACGCCAGCAGTAAGATCCAGTCATCTGTTGTCCAGTATAATTGCGATATAGTACCAAAATTTTTGAATATTCTTCAATGTATTGATTTTATTCCCCTACAAACTACATAGCTCTCGGGGGAGTGGATTTGATTAGTAAAAGTATGTCGGAAAATGGCTTAAATTTATTTTTTCGGCCCAAATTTTCGGATCAGCGGTTAGGAGCTGCAAATTTTAAAACATTTGGCATTTGGGCTACCCTAGTGTGTATAGTGTATACTGTTATCGATTCGTTTTAACAGGCATCTTTTGTTTCTTATAAATGTTTGATTCATTTGTATCCACTTTTGGCTGGGAATCGAATCGATATCATCACGCACCACGATGATAGAGAAAAAGAAAGGGCAATCGACTAAGCTACTCGTGAAACACTTAATTTCAATGTTTCACTGAAAACGAGTTGATAAATGTACAAAACTATTTGGGAAACATACACATTGTACAACAGCTCAATGAGGCGGACAGACGAGCCCGAATGGGATAATTGTCGAATTTTCGAACCGAAATAAAACTCGGCAATTTTATGTTACAGAAGAAGATTACGCGGAATAAAATATATCACACACACACACACACACACACACCGACTAGTCGACTAGGAGAGGGAAAGAGAGACAGAGCGTAGCTGATCTATTTTTACACCGAAATTTGCAATTTATCACAGCCGAGCTGCCTTTTCATAGGCCACTTTGCTTCATAGAATGTTGGCTTGTGCAAATATGTATGTAGTGTATGGGCTCAGAAAGAAGAAGAAGAAGCAGCAGCAGCAGCAAGAGCAGACGACAGGCTAATTCGACGAACTCAATATGTTGAGTTGATTATATTGTACAAACAGGCAGCGCTAGCATTCGTTTTGCGTATCATTTATGAATTTCATTGGGACAATAACACGAGAATAAGTGTGAGAACGAGACAGAGAGAGAATGAAAGAGGGGAAGAAAGAGAGAGAGAGTCGAGAGCAATGAAATGGCAAACCTAAACATGAACGCACGGCTCCATATATATTTCATGTTTTTATTTTGTTTTGATGATACTTTTGGCGCGCGTGCAAGTATATCGACTTCTGATTGTTTGTATGCGTGCGAAGGATTAAGCTGACTTTTGTAAATCGGGACCCATTTCGTTTGTTTGGATTGGAAATTGCGAGGCTTGAAAATCAATATGCGTAAGCTATATTGAGCACAGAGCGCGTATACATTCCGCAAATGTGTAAACAAAAACCGTATCGACATGGCATCTTAGCACCGTTCGGCACGCGAAAGTGCGATTCATACCGTACGAACATACTCACACACACACAAACACACGGTTTGCTTTCATACGGCTTAGGCCAATTCTGAGTCAAGTCGAGGCGGCTGTTGTTATTTTTGTCATTACTACACACAGGAGTTCGCACGCACGGCAAATGAAAGTGGACAGGTGCTGATAATGAGCACAAGAAAACAATACACTGCGGGTGCGTTATCATACACGTGTCTCTTACTGAATGAGGTGCATATTACACCTCTCAACGATGTACCTAGGTAACTCCAACAGTAGCCACACACGTGTAATTTTCCCAACAATGAAATCATCGAAACGGGCGCACAAATATTGATTCAAGCCACGGGATGATAACAAGATTTGAACTAAATTTTCGCAAACCAGTTTCTCTTTAGTTCCGCATTACTATCCACTGAAATCGATACCATCAACCTTCATTGATTCTTCTGGGCCACATGTGTTTCGTTCATGAATATGGATAATCTAAGGTAGAACATTGTCCTACTAAACTGTGTCGGGTACAATGGCAAGTGCTTTTACTCACGAGACAAGAAAGTAAAAGAATTCGAAGAAAAAGTGAAAAAAAAAACTTTGATGACAGCTAATTGTATTTAACATACATGACCTGTCCTATAAATTTTCAAAGTTTTCTTTCATCCAATTTGATCGAAATACAAAAAAACGCTAATTGCTTAGTTTATTTTTCGCTTGGGAAGTAATGCCTGACATCGAGCAACCGTTCAAACCAAAAATAGACGGAACAAAATACATTTCCTATGAAAATAAAGAATTAAATGAGTTCTCGCTTTGTCATCGTATTCAAAATGCATTCACAATGAGATTTCTGTGTGAACAATGCGAATACGATTTCAATCAGAGACTAAAACTTTTCAATTTAACGCTGGTCTGTTGAGTTTTCGTTGCTTTTGGCACTTTTCAACGGGACGATAGAACTTTTGCAGATTTCAAGTTGAAAGTTGGACTCATTGTGTTAGTTTCAGCTCGGAATACCGGCGCCTTTGAGACGTTAGACAATATTAATGGCTACACATTGCTTTCCAGATAGGAAATAACTTTTCGCATTCAACACCGAATAACAGCTAAATTCCATTCAACTTTCGTTTGTTCGAAGCGATTCCGGTAATGCTCGGGCAAATATCGAAGTTAAAAATGGGAAATTCGCTCTGCAGTTAGGATGTGTGTTTGACATTTTTGTGTCTTCTCTTTTGGCACAACGTGGAGATAAGTCCGAGAAAAGAGAGACACATTGACGTTATTCTAATGATGCCATTTTATAAGAAATTCCAAACGCGTAAGCCAATTCATTTCAGCGGCGCTTCACTTATCGGTCGCTTCTTTCAAACGATGACTTTTTACATTGCGAATATACTTTTGTCAATTATTCAGAGAATGCAATTCCTTCTAATTCAAACATTGAAATGGTTTCAGTATTTTATCTACACTTGCGTCAATTGCATTTCACCCAAGCATTTTTCACATTTTATCCTTTAGATTATTTCACGAGAAGACTATATTGAGTTGAAAAAGAGCACAATTTTTGGCAACGTTGTCGAAAAATTTAGTGAACCGCATTTTTTTTTTATTGACCATTTCGATGAATTTTGGCAACGTTCCCACGGGTGTGTTTCACTTTCATCATTTTTCTGTGTGATGATATCAAAATCAGTCAAGAAAAAAAAGAAAGCTTCTGAAAAGAAAAAAAAACGAAATGTATCATCAATTCGCCAAGTCAAATCTTCAAGTAAATTCTTCATCATTACCAAATTTTTTTGTTTGATGATCGATCCCTTTCAACCAACCATGTAACAATTTAAAGAAAGAAAAATGAATGATGAGCAATGAAAAAAAAATTGCAATCATTGTGGGCAGTCAAGTGAATGCTAAATGAGCCGGGTTACCTAGTGACCAGATTTATACAGAAAAAAAATGGAAAACACTTCGCGACGAGAATAAATTTAAATCATATAATTAGATTGCTGAATTTTATATTCAAGCTAAATATGAAATTCATAGTCAAGTACGGATTTCTACGGAAATCTGAAAAATGATTCTCTTCCTCATTTCAGTCAGTGTGCCACGCTATGTAAAAGTAATGTCACGGCTAATGCAAATATAGAGAAAAAAAAA
>NW_022599370.1:0-6727 GCF_009176505.1 Sitodiplosis mosellana | reverse complement strand
GAATTTAGAGAGTGTGTACACACATTTTTCCACACAAATTTCGTGCAATGAATTATTTGTGTTCGAAGGTTCAATATGGATTCGAAAGGTAATTACACTGATAGTCGATATTCTGATACAGTCAATTTACATCAATATTTTTTCTTCTGTTAACAGAACCAAGATGTGTGCTCCATACGACTGTCGGCAGTTGTAATGAAAAAATTATTCCCTTCACTTTTGATACTCTCCAAAGGTGCCTTTCAAAGAGAGCAATCCGAGACAAAGAACAGAAACGAGGATCTAAATACAACAAAATCATTTTGCCTGAAGTAGCCAATGGAATCGATGGATACCATCCCAGTTGTTACCGATATTTTTGTTCCATCAAAAGCAAAATTCACGAAACTGAGAGTAATATAAATTAAATTTTCGTATGAACTTTTGATTTCGCAGCAGCATTGTAATATTCATTTCTTTAATTTTTGATCCAGGTCCCGCATGCCCAGTTAACCCAACTCCTGCAGTACTTTCGGATGTAGAAGAAGGCGAAGACCAATGGGTTGAAGTGACTGACGATGCAATATGTATCTTTTGTGAAAAGGCACGTCGCTGGCGTAAAGGTGTTAATCAAAAACTAACGAAAGCCACCACGTTACAGAAGAAGAATCAAATAAACCAAATTCTTGTCAAACATCTTCAACGCAGCGAGTGTCGTGAATCTGATATCAATTATCACTTGAGTTGTCTTGCTGAAAATGAACACAAATATAAAAAGTCATCGTTTCTAAAGGTTCAGTCGGAACGTAGGAAGTTGCATTTGAAGGTGTTTGCCAAAGTCAAAGATGAAGTGACTGCATCAGTTGTTGAGAAAAAGGAAATTCTATCACTTGGTGATATTTATCAGTTGTATGCAGCGTTGTTTCGAGAAAGTAATGCAGCAAATGAAGAAGTCTTTTCGTCACAATACGTGTTGAACCAAATTCTCCGACATTTTCCATCGGTTACAAAAACGATCTACAAAAATCGAACTTTTTTGCATCTTGAAGATTTATCCACCGAGGAAATATTCGCAAAAGGATTCCATCAAACTTCAGATTTAACAATGCAAATCAAAAAAGTTGCTTTCGAGATTCGCAGGATTGTAAAAGAGATGCCTAAACATGCTTTACCCAAACACAGCTTGACACTACAGAATATTGTTGAAGGCGAATGCAGCATTCCAACGGAATTATATGCATTGATCGGATTTTTAGTGAAAGGTCCAAAAACACAAGGTCAACCAGCCAAAGATATCAGGATTTCATCAATTTGTGACAGTATTTTATACACCATGTCAAACGGTTTAATTAAACCATCTTCATGTCTGTCGCTTGGGCTCACAACCAAGAGTTTAACTGGCAGTCGCAAAATGATTAACATCTTGAACAAAATGGGCTATTCCATCAATTATTCCTTGACTGAAGAGCTTGAAACAGAGCTGGCATATGGCTGTTCTTCGAGTGGGCGTGTATTACCTTATGATTTAATCCCAAGACCAAACCTTCAAACGCACGTTGCATTTGATAACTTCGATAAGTTCGTTGAAACATCCAGCGGCAAAGACACACTTCACGATACTGTTGGTATTGTCTATCAAAACATGGTCACCGCAACAGAAGACGTCGAACCGATTCCCATGAACTGTCATTCCAATGCCACACAAATCCAAAATACGAACCGAAGAAGACGAAAATATGTATCGCCATTTGATGATTCAATTATGCCGCTAAGTTCAAATAATCAATTCAGCTCAATCAGACCATTATTTGAAGGAGAACCGACAATGCCGTCGAATTGGCAAAGGGCCATGAATTTAAATAATTTATGGGTGATGTTTTACGTCTATGAAATAGGTAATGCACAAAGATGGTTCTCATGGAATGCTGATCGGACAGTCGACAAAAACCCTCAACAGAAAATCGGTTATTTACCAAATCTTAATGCATCACCAACATCAAATGCAGTTGTACAGAAAACAATGCAAATGGCCCAATCTATTGCAAAAGAATGCAATCAAGAAAATATCATTATCACGTACGATCTTGCAATCGCATCCAAAGCCTACAAGATCCAAGAGACAATGTCCCCTGAATTTGACAATGTTTTCATAAACCTGGGCAGTTTTCACATTGAATTGTCATTCTTCAAGGTAAATATTCATTTTATATGAGTGCTTGAAAATAAATCTAGCACAATGATTTTCTACCTGCATTCGAAGAAAGTCTCAGAGGTTTTACTAGATAGAGCACACTTCTCGCAAAAGTAATTATGTTGTTTCTATTCACTGTATAGGCGATTGGTAAGCTGATCGACTCATCGGGCATAACTAAAATAATGGTCGAGAGTGGTATTTTAGCAGAAGGTTCGGTCAAAGGACTCCTGGGTGGAACGCATTTCAACAGATGTAAAAAACTACATGTTGTTGCTGCTCTATCATTCAAGGTTTTACATTTTAAAGCATTTATGGATGAGTATTCGAGAGGAGATGGCGAATCAATTCTCCATGAGAATGAAATAATCGAGATTTTGGAACGCGACATTCGAAACCCAGGCGAGAGTGATGCATCACCAAATGTGTTGGATGATCTAATGAATCGTTACAATTCATACACAGAGGATACACTGGCCGGAAAACATGGAAAAACTGCGCAATTTGTTTCGTTGTATGTATGGTTCATCGAATTGTATCAGATGTTTGAACGAGCTATACGATCGAGTGATTTGAACATGTACATCTATGCTGCATATAGAATTTGTCCCCTCTTCTTCACTTTCAACCATCAAAACTATGCTCGATGGCTCACTCGCAATCTGAACGACCTGATGAACGTAGGTAAAACGCATCCAGGGCTCTGGGAGGAGTTTGAAAATGGTGCGCTCTCAATCCGTCGAACCTCGAAACAATTCTGTAGAACGCCCATCGATTTAACACTCGAACAAACAATCAATGCCGATGCAGCCAACAAATTAACTGGGATAACAGCCTTCACGAATTCTCTCTGTGCTCGAAAAAGATGGAGCGAAACCCATGCTACACGAACTGCGGTCATCACCCATTTGCTTGAGTCTCTCGATTTGGTTAAATCGAATGAAGGTTCGGATCAGTACAATAGTAAAATATTCAACCAACAGCGACAAAAATTTTCAAAAGAAGTATACAAAAACATTAATCCGTTCGATGAAGATATTAATCCATTGAAGTTATTTAATTTGGCATCGGGGCAAGCGGCAACATCGGAAGTGGCGGAGTTTTTAATCAATGCGGAGACCAGCGGACTTAAGCAGATGGAAACGTTCATGAATGAGTGCCGTGAGACAGGAATGCGTTTTGAACGCCCGATAAAAAGAAATGTTATTAGAAACTTTGCAAGTGAATCAATTAAAAGCATGAATTCGACACATAAACGAGTGGATGAAGCAAAGATCGAACGGAACATATTGGGGAAGATACTGTGCTTAGCTCTTGACAATGAAATCAACCTTAGAAGCATCCTTTCGTATCCATTAGCAACAGTGCCACATGCTCTTGCCCATTTCGAAGGTTCAATTGCTTCAGGAAAACAAAAGGAGGAACTCACATCATTGCTGACTGCAAATATCGATCGACAAACCGATACACCTGATAAAATTGATGTCGATATGATTGATGGATTCAATCTCTTAAGTAATATCAAAGATGCACCTGTTAAGTATGGACAACTTGCAAAATATGTCATTCGTATACTTTGTAATACCACAGCGCATGAAGTACATGTATTCTTCCACAAACATGTTAGTCCGTCACCAAGAGATATGAATATGAGAAAACAAAAGGAACTGTATAAAAATGCATCGACCAACTTTCAAATAAGAGGGCCAAACCAAGAACGCACGTGCAGCTTGGCGAAATGCTTATCTAGCGAAAGTTTTAAGGAAGAGCTCGTCAAGTTTTTCATTGAATATTGGTCTTCACCTGATTTTGATGAACCGGTTCCAGATCAAAAGCGAGTTTTCCTATCCTTTGGAGAGAAATGTTTTCTGTTTGGCAACAGTTTTAGTGGAAAGGATTTATCCACGTTCAACAACAACCATTTCGAAATTGAGTCGAAGATTATTTTACACCTACACAAGATTCGTGCGACAAATATTTGTATCAAAACTGCAAATGCTGATACCCTGCTCGTTTATTTGCTCTACCATATGCAATTTTGGGACAATAGTCGAGAAATTTGGATTCAAACCAATAATGTACAAACGATAAATGTGCGATCAATTTACAGAGCATACAGTGGTATTTTCGTAAAGGCCTTGCCAGCTTGGTTCATGTATACAGGCTGTATTTACGAACCAAGTTTTTACGGAAAAGGACGGAAGACTTGCTGGAATATTCTACAGAAACATCCGCAATTTCAACGTACTTTTGCAAATGTTGGAAATGGTGACAATTTAAGAGAGACTGATTTGGATTCACTAGCAGAATTTACATGTCAACTATATGGCACGAATAGTAAGGACGTAGATGAGGCTAGATTCATTCTATTCCAAAAAGGGTTCGGTTCAAAGAATAATTTCAACTTCACTGAGAAAGGTAATTGCATTTTTTCGTTTTGGTCTTTTTTTTACAATAGTATCATACTCAATACAATTATATCATTTGACTTAGGTGTGGACTTCAAAAATTTGCCACCTTGCAAGAGTGTGATTCGGAAAAAAATCGAAAGAACCAATTATATGGCACAGATGGTCAAGCAATCTGAACAAAATTACCTCGAAATCCCAAGTGATGGTTGGTTCATAAACGAAATGAATGAACTTGAATTAGATTATTACAGTGGTAGTCCGTTTCCAACAAGTATTACAAACATGACATCTGATGAAGATTTGAATGAGGAAAACGACGATCACGTTGTCTACAATTCGAGCGACGATGAAGAAGAGTATGAAGACGACGACAACGACTGGAATCCATAGCAATAAATGTGCCATATTAAATCGAAAATAATTAAGTTTCAAAGACTTTTGTGATTACTAAATCAATTTTACTTGATTCTGATTAAGTTATTTTGGAACAAGCTAAGCATAACCAAATATTATTCTTTCATAGCATAGCGTAATATAATCCAGACTGATTAGAAAGTTTGACGATAAGTGTTCTCACTATTATTTTATAACACAGAGTGGTATACTGATAGACAGCAGTGATTGTATGCAATTCTGATTTACTATGTGATGAAAAACGACTAATTTCGTAGACCAGTTTCGCCATAATCGATAGATATCTAGTGTGTCTCTATAGTCATATTATTAAATTACACAAATCAAAGAGACGTAGACGATTTTTACTTTTATTCACGATTTCTTTTTTGAAAGTTCATTGACTTTATTACAAGGAAACACATTTTACTTCATTCAATATATAAAAAATAAATTTGACTAAGAAAAAATCGGATTTCATTCACTTTCTACGAAATGTTCATATTCTACTGTATGCGCTTAAGATATTTTGAGATCAGCTCAGAAACTATGATGAAAAGACTAGTAAAAATGGAGGGAGTGTTTATAAAATAACAGTAACGATGGCTTTGTTCTCTCAAATTGTTTGCTGAGGATTTCATTCGCGTCTTCATTAATCAGTTGGTGTCCAGATGAATGATCCACCCGATCCAGATTCTGAAAAAACAATTGAGAACAAAACATATGAAAACCTCTGTTAGAGAAAATGTATTCATGTTTACGTACTTTCGCCTTTACCGGCCTTATCAGCATCGTCCGTAGAGTTGGTCAAATCCAATCGGGCGCTTTGGTTGACTTCGCATTGACCTTGAACGTTTTCGCCTTTACCGGCCTCAACAGCATCGTCCATAAAGTTGGTCAAATCCATTCGGGCGCTTTGGTTGACTTCACATTGACCTTGAACGTTTGCCATTCCATCGTTTTTCGCGACTGAACCTGCATAATGTAATGTAATGTTTTGAGAGAAATTGTTATAAATAACAATAATTTTGATTTTATTTTTGAAAAAAATGGATAAAATTCTTATTTACCATCTGTTGCAGCGTCGAACTGAATTAAATCAGTACAGAACATATCATCCTTCATAGTTTGCAGCTCCTTTGTGAGCTCATCGATAATTTTTGTTTTTTCTGAAACCAATGCCTGCAATTTCAAACATTCGATTTCTTTTTCGAAATACTTTTTTTGCATTTCATTAAATTCGGAGGTTTTTTCCATGCATGTCTTCTTCATTGCCAGCATTTCGTTTGTTAGCTTGCAATTAAGGGCGATGATTTCCTTCAGCTCATCAGACTCAACATTTTTCTTTTTCTTTTTTGCGTGCTGGCTGTTGGTATCGATATCCAATGAACTGCGACGGCGCTTGGTTGGAATTGCGTGTTGTTTTGCAGGCAAACTTTCTATGCGACGTTCACGTTTAGCTGGAACATAGCTTGCGCTTGCAACTGAATTTGCTTGGTTGGTAGAATTTTTTGCCAATCGTGATCGTAGTAGCCGCGGTGCCAATTGCTCGATGACCACTGCGCATGATTTCATTTCTGTATTTTCTTCCGAAGCTCCTGAGTACCGAAAATGTGAAATAGCAGTGTGAAATGCATCGTCAAAATATCATTAAATATTGATTATCAATCTAAATTACCTTTTGATTCCATATTAATATTATTCACTGCACGAAATTTGTGTGGAAAAATGTGTGTACACACTCTCTAAATTC
>NW_022599369.1:0-2835 GCF_009176505.1 Sitodiplosis mosellana | reverse complement strand
CACTTCATCATTTTCGCCAAATACACCTGCTATAAACATATAAAATAGAACGAAAATCAATTTTTTTGAAGACATTGCTTCTATTTCAATATGTGAATGACCAAACGTATCCCCATTAACTATTTTTATCACGAATGACATTTTGACTGATTGTATCCCCATTATATAGCGAGCGTATTTGCGAACACATGCGCCAGTTCTGTGTGAACTTTATTCATTATCAGATTATTTTCTTGCAACGTCAAATGGAAAAAATTAAATGTGACGAAGTGCATTATTGAATTAGTGCCTAGTTGTTTGTTTCAGTTTGTTCATATGAAATTACTAACGTCGCAATAATTAACTATCTACTATGCTAATGTGAGATAAGCTAATTAGTTTGAACCAAGAGTATAAATAAGGTCGAATTTTTTGTTCATTTGTTGTGAGTTATGAGCACGATGTTTAGCAATTCAATTGTCATATTATTTATTGCTTCGCTGATTAATAATATTAATGGCGAATGCTGTTGTAAGTAGAGGTTTTTGGCTCATTACGGATCCTCCTTTAGAACTTCCAAATCGCCAATAAAAATGACAAAACGGCAATAAAATTGACAAAAAAATTCAACAAAATTGACAACAAATCGAAATAAATGTAACAAATCAATCAATAAAATTAACATTACGTTCAATGAAATTGCCAGATTGAGAAAATAATTTTGACAATATAGGCAATAGAATTGCCAAATTAGAAAATAAATCTGACAAAATGGGTATAAAATTGACACTTTTTGCAATAAATTTGACAACAGCAAGCACCAAATAGATAAATTTACGTCAAATTTATTGCAATAATTAATAAAACTATTTGCATACGTAATTATTTTAATATATATATATGAACATATGTAAATATATCCATTTCGATGTTATTAAACACTTATTTCGTTCACAACTAGTGAATTATCCCGCTATTTCACGACCACTTCGTTTCTCAATTTAAAAAAAAATATTAACTATTTTATTTTCTGTTCTACAACATTTTTATTGATAATCCCTTCCATAGGATTATTTTATTTCATAGTTTACAAAAAAAAAAAGATCTTAGTTAACTAAATCGCTTTCTGGAATCCAAGAATTATATTCATCATCAAAACCAAGCCATTTCACGTACACCTGTCCATTTCTCTTACGAAGTATCTTCTCAACGAGATATTCATCAGGATTTCTGACGTGTTGAAGCTCTTCTGCATATACAGAACCTAGGATTTCTTGATCGCTCCAATCTTTGAGCAGATACGTGATTGGATCGGTATTATATTGAACTTTTCTAACTCTAAAAATTGCTGTTGTCCAATTGGGAGTATAGGTTTTATCAAACGTGGTTCGATATTTGCTCAATCTCACGAAATCACCAACTCTAAATTTAGCCATTCGACGTTTAGAATATTCCCGCTTATACTCATACTATATTATGTATGTACTTACATTGGCATAGATGTGTATTCACATACATTCGTTGAGTCAAGTGCATTACTTACTTGTCGACTCTCTTTACTGTACTATTCCGTGGACATATGCAAGCCACCTTCTATGGAATGAGTTAATAACAAAGACGTCTTAACTTAAGTTGTTCACAAAGCTGTCCAAGTTATGAATGTTTTTGTCAGTCAGCAATTCGTAAACAATGCGTTCCGTGATTTTGTTCAACTTTAGATTTGTTGTAATTTTATGCAGCCGATATCGCCTTGCAATGTTTTTCACTTTTGTTTTCAGATAATGCACGTATTCGTCGTGTGTGAGATATTTTTTATGCACTCGCAATAGTGTTATTTGATCCATTTTTTTTTAAACGAAAAATTCTCTCATCGCTGGGTTGTGTAAATCTGAGTAAACTAATTCGTAAATTGCATTTAAATATGCGATTCGTTCACTTATTATGTTTCGTTGCGCTGCATTTTGTTCGTTCTGTAACTCGATCATTGCTTCGCCGACTTCTATTTGCAGTTCCCGTGCCCGGTTTATGTCGAAATGTGTCGGCATTGTTCTTAGTCGTTAGTTTTTTTTTCAATGTAGTTGTTTTTTCATTCACAATAACTTATTATATCAAACCGGCGTATGCAAAGTGTTTAATTTCTCAATTTCTGCGAATTTGCTGAGTGTTACGATTTTGAACTCGATAAAATGCGCATGTTGATGTGAGTTTCTTTTCCAACTTTTTCACTTTTGCTTCATTTGAATTTATTTTCCTGTTTAACACGAAATACGTTGCCGCTGCAATGCTGGCTTGTGTGATTCCCACTAATAAAAGTGTATATGCGTTCATTTTGACTCTTTTTTTGAATGTTTTCAGAACTTGAATTATTTGTTTTTTGTTAATGTTCACACGAAAATGTCTCTTTTTTTTCAATAAGCAGATTTCGATTTTTCCAGTCTTCTTTTTTTTCTACACTACGTTTCTTGTGTTAATTCTTGCTAGAATTGTGTCTCTAACTTGCTCCTTTTTTGCTCTCTTCATTATTGATTTCACCAAAAATAAAACCAACATCAATGCTAATATGAGCACGATTGCCTTGAGGCACCGTTCCTGGTCGTCGTTTGTGGTTTTCAACTCGTTTTCTGTTATTAGGTTGTTATTGAAAACTCCCTGAGCTTCCACCTTTGTCTCTTTTGATTGTCCGAATCCCATTATTTATGCACAATATTTTAAAATTGTTATGTGTAGTGTCGTTTTTTTTCACTATATCACGAGAAATTTATTTTTCGGAGATTCAATTTCACTTTTCGAAGATTGATTTATTGATTCTTTTGCCGTTTCAAACTCGCCATTTATTATGTATGTACTTACATTGGC
>NW_022599368.1:0-2944 GCF_009176505.1 Sitodiplosis mosellana | reverse complement strand
ACAAAATAATTTCGCTTGGTTTGTTATTTATGCATTTCTTGGAAGTCTCAAAAAATCATTCCATGCGACAGTTCGAGTCGAAATCGCGCCAAATATTACATGATTGAATTCAGTTGTCTTGAGACAATGAGCGGTAAAGGAATTAAATTTGGCCCAGATTGGCTAGAGCGAACAATTGAATTTGATAAATTCAATGGCAATAAATTAAGTTCACAACAAGACATTGCTGACTCATTTGCGGATCATTTCACGAAAGCATATACACAAAATGATACTCCCGTTAATAATTACAAAGACTGTGAATCGTTCCTGAGAGATTTGTGCCTTAATATTCCAACAATTGATATCACCGAAGACCTAATTCTGGAAACGGTCAATAAGCTGCCAACCAATACAGTATCTGGACCGGATGGAATTCCAAACATTTTTATTAAAAGGTGCATCCACACACTGATAAAACCGATAACACGCATATTGAATGAATCATTTAAAACTGGTTTCGTACCTGATATATGGAAGAGATCTTATGTACGGCCAATACACAAAAGTGGCGTTAAAACTAAAATCGACAACTACCGTGGTGTTGCTCTACAATGTGTAATTTCCAAATTGCTAGACTCCATTATTGCTAATCACCTGAACTTCCACATAAAAAATATCATCCATGATAGCCAGCATGGATTTGTTAAAGGAAAGTCCACAATAACGAATCTGTCCGAATTCACATCACGAACTATTACCAATATGGAAAAGCATATCCAAACCGATGCTATTTATCTGGACATAGCTAAGGCGTTTGACTCGGTTAATATTGAGCTACTCATCCAAAAACTGAGCATTATGGGTTTGAATGGAGAAATTCTAAATTGGATACAGTCATATTTGGATGGAAGACAACAAGTTGTCAAATTGAATGAAGCAATGTCAAAAACCATTGAAGTTACCTCGGGAACCGGACAGGGCTACCCAATTGGTGCAACATTGTTTCTACTATTTATCATTGACCTGCCCCATCATACAATCGACTCAGTATTACAATCATTTGCTGATGATACCCGATTATGGAAACACATTCAAGACTATGATGATTGCCTAGCCTTACAAGCTGATCTAAATTGGATTGTAAAATACTTCAAAAGTAATCAGCTGAAATTGAATGTCAAGAAGTCTAAATTCATATCATACCACCGAGGACAGCTGAAATTTGTGTTTGAATACACGATTGACAACGAAAAAATTGACCGTGTTGAAGTGATGAAGGATCTGGGCGTCATTTTGGATGTAAACATGAATTTCAATGCACACATTGAATTCATTACCGCCAAAGCAAAGTCAAGATTGGCATGGATCAAACATTTTGGGAGAGATTTTGAGGACCCATGGACAATTAAGAAATTATTTTTCACATTTGTACTACCGATTATCGAATATGGCTCACAGATTTGGAGCCCATACACCGCTGAAAAGATTGCTCGAGTTGAGTCCGTTCAAAAGCAGTTTTTATTATTTGCACTGCGTAAAATGAAATGGTCCCCTGGATTTAAGTTACCACCATACGAATGTCGATTGCTGGAATTGCAAATGATAACGCTTGCGGAACGAAGAAAGATAGCTCAAATTACAATGGTACATAATGTGTTATGCGGGCATACACATCGAGACACATTATGAACGAAATCAATATTAGAACACCACGGCATTGGACAAGAGACACAGCATTCCTATCTCTACCAGTACGACACCGTGATTACTCCAGATTCGAACCAGTCAATCATATGCTGTCTACGTACAATGATTTTTATAACAAATTTGTGCCAATTAAGCCACCTTTAATTCATAAAGAAAATAAGAATTATCATAATGTTCCTACTCCAGTCTGTGATACTTATTTAATTGATTTTAACACGAGTACAAATACTGTTAAACAGAGAATTAATGAATATTTTAAAAGAAATAGATTATGGAGACAGTGATAAATTTTATGCAAATATAGCAACTTAATTAATGTAATATAATGTAAATATACAAAATAATATTTATATCAAATAAACCACCTCTGGCGAAGAAACGCTGTATGGTGCAGAATAATAATAATAATGATAATAAAACAATTAAACTGAATAAGATTTTTTCTCGTCAAAACGATTTCGAAGTCAAGTGCTCAGCATTCTCGGCAACAGTGAATGTGAAAAACAAAGGGTTTGCTGCATATGGATACGGATAAACACAAAAAAAAACCTAAAAACAAAATTGGATGATTCCCAACAAAAGTTAAGTTTGGATATCGCGTAGCAGTTCGGAAACAGTGACAGAACTTCTTGCACCAATGGATGAGACAACTAAAGCGGAATTGTTGGTTCTTCTCAACGGATTGTCAAACAACTGTTCGTTAAATTCGTTTGATAATTTGGGAAATGTGTTGAAATCTGCAATAAGTCACAAATACTTCAATCGTTCACGTTGAATCGAACAAAGGTAACCTATGTTTTGAATTTCGCACTCAGGCCGTATTTCTACAAGAAAGTGATCGAAGACATTAACTTAACAAAGGCAGTTGTACTTTACACTGTTGTTTGATGAAACTGTAAACAGTGCAAACCAAAAAGAACTATAAATCCGCATTCGTTTTTTTTCTAATAGTTTACAGCGAGCAGTAACGCGTCATCTACAAACGTTTTATTTGGGCACTGCAACAGCCAACATTATTGTCACAAAGCTCATATAAGCTATAAATAATAAATAAAATGTTTTCTTTCTTATTCGAACATCGTTAATGTTTGTAAACATTACATTAATATTGATAGAATCATAACGGTATTATTTATGAATAAAACCAGAAAATTACACTATTTTTGCTTTTTTTGTACATGCTATTTTAGCTATAAAAACCGAAACAAATTTCAGCTATTCCAGCTATAACAACTTTCAGCTATTTTCGCTACTT
>NW_022599367.1:0-8557 GCF_009176505.1 Sitodiplosis mosellana | reverse complement strand
AAACAAACATTTAATGTCATTCCGATAATAACGGCATTGCTTGCAATTTTTGTGATTCAAGTGAATGCTCACCCAAATCAAATCGTTCCGTTCAAATTGAATAAATTTGACACCTCGCCGGGTTTGTTTTTCGAACAAATTTCGCATGCAAAGTTCAGTTACACCAATTGGAACTCGATTGTTTATGTAAACATGAAATCATTTCTCAACGAAGCATCGATGATGGAAAGAAGTTTACATGATTTAGAAAACGTATGCAATCAAAAACTGGCGGGGCAAAGCTCATGCAAATCTCTTTGTCAACTAATTGAAAATCGTATCAACGACATCAATGAACGAAATGAGTTAATAGTATCGTTTAAGCATCATCGAGCAGAAAGAGCGTTACTTGACATTGTTGGAAACATTGCTGGCGATTTATTTGGAGTTTTAGACTCTCGATTCGGACGAGAATACGTTCTCGATATGTCAAGATTGGAATCAAATGACGAACATTTGCTCACTCTTTTGAAAAACCACACTTCTGTTTTAAATTCCACTATGAATATAATCAAAAAAGATGAGCGGGAAATCATAAATCAGAGAGAAAGCATAATAAATCTAGCAGGTTTGGTACGTGTTCAAACCAATGACCAGCAAGCAGTTTTGCATTTTCATACTATGTCTGTGTATCTTTTACAAATGATCTCTGATTATGAGCATCAACAAGATAGCATGTTGGACATACTTACTGGCGCTAGAAAAAATCATATCGATCATCATCTAATAACTCCTGCTCAAGTAAAGGGTCAATTAAATATAATGAGTGAATATTTATCAGACCAACAGGCACCTCCGGATGGAACCGATTTCTACAAATTGGCAACCATCACTCCGTTTGTCACAAATAAGACACTATTTTTTCGAATTGCCATTCCATTGATAAGCGACGAAAGGTTTCAATTGTATCATATGTATGAAACGCCATTTGTATACAATGACGAAACTCTGAAAATAAATGCTAAATTCGAAGTCATTATCGCGTCATTAAATCGGCAAAAATATCAATTGATTAGAAACAAGCATGAACTGAAATGCAAAAAACAGTCAGATGACATGGTCATCTGCTTCGAGCCCCGCAAGTGGCTAACCAGCCAATTCAAATCTTGTGTGTGGTCTCTCTTTAATCATGAAGCCAACACGAATTGCGAGTTATCCAAGGTAAATTTGCGTTACCAATGGTTAGAACTCGAAGAGCCGAACAATTGGTTATTTTTCTGTAAGCATGTGGAAAAGTTCATATCTATTTGCGGCGATAGTGTAAATCACCACAGCGCTATTGGCTCTGGAACCCTAAAATTGAACGACAATTGCGTACTTCGGGGTGATAATTTTGAATTAATGCCCCAAAAGAGTTTAGAGCGCGCGCCACATGATTTCATTATTCCGAATTTCCAATTCAATCTCACTTCGTACGAGCCATTCATTTCAAACGGAACAACGAATTTGATCGAATTTGCCAAAACTAATTTGACTAAACTACAAAATCAGTTAAAATTCATCGAAAATCAATCTAAATTAAAGGAAAAAATCGACATTCATGACATTCATAACTATTCAGTAAACTATTTCACTCTGTTCATAGTTGTATGCTTGATATTCTACGTTGTAAATTTCATCAGGGGTAATAGACGAATCAGATTACCACGTGCAATTTCGATGCCAAATCTATCTGAAGATTTGACTCGCCGTTTAGAGCACCGCCAGTCACGCTAAAGGTGGCCCGGAGAATGTCTATTGACATAATTTTGAATTAACTGGAATCGAACAATAATGAAATCGCACGAAATAATGAATCATAAGCAAGAAATAATTATTATTTAGTTATAAGTGCAACAATAACCTGAATAGAATTCGGAGAATTTAAATAAGTCAGCTAAGCAATTTATTGTATATAGTCTTTAAGTGCATGAATAAAATCGTCAGTCTTTAATCAACCATCGACTACAATTCACCTGTCTCTTAATGACAACTTCTATCACACAGAACTTAGTCAAATACCAACAACATCAATTACAACGCAGATGACGACGTCGATGACGACACCAATGACAACAACATTAACAACGCACCCGAGGTCTTGGAAGAATTAGACGACTTTGAACGGGTTTTGGTTGGCTATTTTGTTGGCGCGTTCCAAAATGAAGCAAGTGAGGAGGAAGAGATTGATTGGGGTCAATAACTCATTTATTGAGGAATAAAAGGAAATTGAATAAATCAATTTGAAGAAAAATAAAATAAAAGATAGTAGAAAAAAATTGAAGATGAAATAAAGTAGAGAAAAAACAGAAGAAGAAAAAACAGTAGAAAAAACAGTAGTATGTAGAAAAAAAACTGCGTAGAAGTAAGAGGATCAAATAAAATTTTATCTCTTTTCGTTTGGTGTGCAAAAAATTGATGACTTTTTTCCCCTGAATTTGCCCTTGAACCAAAATTTCTATCAAAACATATGTGAATTTCAGCTCTTCCTACGCGATGAATCATCGAAATTTTCCTCAGAACTATGTGGTTTTCAGCTCACCCGTCAAAACCTATGTGATTTTCGGCTCACCCACAGAAACCTATGTGATTTTCGGCTCACTCATTTTGACTGAGCTGAAAACCACATAGATGATTTCGACCGGTGAGCAGAAAATCAAATAGATTTCGACTGGTGAGCTGAAAACCACATAGCATACACTACTACAGTGCTGTCCAACATGGTGGCCACTGGGCCACATTTGGCCACCGAGACAATTTCAAGTGGCCACGAGAAGATTTGATTTCCATGATATATCATATTTAATTTTCAATGATTTAACATCAATTTGATAAACTGAACCGAACAAAGAGCAGCAATAGAAATAAATTCGCTACTGTAAAATTCTCAATAACGCTCTATTTAACATAAACATTTGATAAAAACGGTGCTGTTTTTTCGTTTGTAGCTTCATTTCAATTTTTCATCAAAAGTGTGTAATAAGCAATAATTTTGTATGCAAGCATATTTGTTTTGATTGGATTCGGTCGATGAATCTTGTCGAGACTTGTTCATGTAACAATGCTGTCGAGTTCGTCATTCGCTTTCATTCAAACCAATTCAGTGAAGAATTCGAGCTCGGCTACGACACAGACATTTTTTTTCAGTATCTCAATATTTTGATTAAAGCATTCGATTCACGATTTTCGGATTTAAAAAAATTTCATTTGGCATTCAAGTTTTTGAAAAATCCATTTCTTTTCAATCAAAATGATATTCAAAATTTGTCCGATCTTTTCAATACAAAGAAAACTCACTTGGAATTTGATATTTCGCTAATAAATGAAGAAACTCATTTGCCAAATGAAATGAGTGATGCATTGTGGAAGCGATTGCTATTAAATTGTAACTTTTTGGTGCTCAAAGATATTTTACCAAGATTTCTTTGTATGTTCGGCTCAACATATGTTTGTGAGAGCACATTTTCCAGCCTTACACAACGCAAATACAAACTCCGCAGTGCATTATCTCAGGAAAATTTAGAATCGGAAATTCGTTGCGAACTTTGTGAGTCCAAGCCGAGGGGAAAATCACTCTAGAAAATTACTTTTTCGGTTCACAAATTACTTTCACTATTACTTTTTCGAAGAGAATTACAAATTACTTTTTATCATAGAAAAATATATTTTTGACAAGTAATTTCTAATAGAAAAGTAATTTATCGAATAAAAAGTAATTTGTAGTAATTTTTAGTAATTTTTAGTCGAAAAACTACATTCAAAATTACTTTTTGTTCAACGAATTACCTAAAAACTACTTGTCAAATAGAAATTATTTTTGAGTGATTTCCCCCTCGGTCCAAGCCCAATTTAACTGAATTGACCGAAAATAAAAGTTGTCGACGATCTCATTAATGATTGAATAAAGAAACATCAAATGTTTATCGACATTTTTGGGTTTTTTCTCATTGATTGAAAAAGTGGCCACCGGCTTGATCTCAGGGCCACTATTTTGGCCACAGCAGAAAACAAGTTGGACAGCACTGTACTACACTGTTTCACTTTTTCGAACAGGAGTCATCGAGCCAGCATTCATACGAAAAAAATCGATTTCGGACACTTGCCATGAAAATGTACCGAAAACCAATTTTTCCGAAAATGTCTACAATTATTGTTCGGCCACCAGACAAGATTTTTCCAAACTGAAAACGTCATTCGCCAGCAACATTCGAGCACTATTTTTTGACGTATAATTTGTGTAGAAAAAATTAAAATTTCACATACCTCCCATACAAAAGTACCAAAAAATCGATTTTTCAACTTCCGACGAATAGTGCTAGCGTCTCCGAACAGCACTATTCATGAGACCAATTGCGATCGACAGCACTATTCGAGTACTATTTTTTACATGTTCTGGTTTACCAGCACTATTTCCGGGCGGGGCTGATGACATCTACCTAAATTGTAGGTGCATATTAAGGCCAATATTCAAAATATCATATTGTTTTATCTTCATTTGATACACGTCATAATATCTGCTCGCCGATAACAAGAAAAAAAAATTGCTTCACTTCTCGCTCAAGCTTTATGGCAGAATTTTTGTTTACTGATAAATCATAGGGCGGCTGGTGACAGTACATTTCGTCACATTTTGAATTGCCGCGCTGTTTAGTTCCAATTTGAAATTGAAAATTACATTGATGTGCCCTTTGAAATTGGGGGCGCTCGCATCGTTCAATTTAAGTTAATTTTTAATAGCCTCTATTTGTGATAAATTCGTACGAGAATAATTCAAACACAAAAAATCTGCTCCAAACATTGTACACAACATTCTTTATTTCACATCAAAGTCTCATTCTATTCAAAGAAGTGAGGTTATGTGTTTGTAATGCAATTTATCCATTTTGACATGATTACAACATAACCTCACTTCTTTGAATTCAATGAAACTTTGATGTGAAACAAAAAATGTTGTGTACAATGTTTGGAGCAGATTTTTTGTGTTTGAATTATTCTCGTACGAATATATCAGTACACAAAAATTCTGTCATAAAGCTTGAGCGAAAAGTGAAGCAATTTTTTTTTCTTGTTATCGGCGTGCAGATGTTGTGATGTGTATCAAATGAAGATAAAACAAATTGATATTTTGAATATTGGCATCAATGTGCACAGACAATTCCATTATCTGACATAAAGCTTGTATTTATAGTACTTTTTTCAACAGCTCTTGGTCTATGAGTCTATCTCTTGACTTCACCGTGTCGATTCTTCTTTTGATTTCAAGATGGAAATGTCGTTTTATCTAAGAAAAACTATATAAACCATACCAAATATCGTATGATAAAATTCATCAAGAAACTTTTCCCAGATCTTTTGCCACCAATTGAAATGACCGCTAATGGAAGATCTTTAACATTGGCTTCGTTCAACTTGTTTTCTAACATCGTCAAATTTTTGTGATGAAATTTGAATGATTTATCGTCGACTGATGCAATTTGAAGCCCACGATCGGATTGCGATAGCGATTCTTCATCACAACTGAATCGATTAAATATCACAAACAATATACACACGTACGTCCACTTCATTGTTTCGAATGAAAAAAAAACTCTCTCTCAAAAATTCAGAAAAAAACGCATAAGTTCTAACCTATTTTATTCACTTCAAACTACAAACTCAACGAAATATATGACTAAAGCTGTATTTATTGGGGTTTTCAAGTCATATTTTTCACCTAATATGGAATTTTTTTCTATAGAATAAATAGTATGTGACTAAATTGAAATTACGCACTCAAGAAAAAAAACATTTTGTTCACGTTAGATTGAATCATTGGTTAGCTCTTATGACTAATAGCCTTAAATAGTGCAGGCTCACTCAGAATTAATTCAACGACATATTGAAATGGTTCCCAAAGGATTATTTTGTGTTTTTATCTAAACACTATGTACGCACACCAAAAATGTTTCAGCTATTGGCATATAGGTAATGGTCTCAGACCAAATCTGCGAAAAAAGATGACGAATTTTTCAAAAAAGATGACTGTCATCTTCATCATTTTTTTTCCTAGGAAACGTTAATATTTTCTTAGTTTTAGAAGGGGAATAGTAATTGCATGATGCATTAGTTTTCAGCGAAATATTGCAATACAATCAAAAATCAATTCTGATTTTGAAATGACCAAGCACGATAATTGTGGTGTTGGTCAAAACTGAGAACATTTGTTCTGAACAACAGGTGTTATTGGACCACATTCAACCGTCAATAGTGTAATTTCAACTATATACGTATTTCCTTTAGTAGAAAGAACAGCAATTGTTTCAAATATTATTCGACATTCTGATAGATAAAGTTACTCTAAATTTCATGAAAAAGAACAAGATAAAGTGGCAATAAAAGCAACTTATGATGGAAACTATAATTTTCACATAATTATATGAAAACCTTATCTAAAAGCCATGAATTGAGTAAATGAATAAGTAGGGGAATTATGTGTAGGTTGATCCGCTCTAATCATTTTAGTCATAACTTTTTATGGAATGAAGATAAATGCACACTTGATATACCATTGGATAGAGAGCCGAAAAAGCTACAATTTGATGAGGAAATTCATTAGTTTTGGTTGTAAATACAAAACATTTCGGTCAATTTTCTAAGAGGTCTGATTTTTGGCAACAAAATTTTTTCTTTGTAAGTTGACCCACCCTATTTTTTCTAGAAAAACATGCAGTATAAACACTCAATATATGAAATTCATTTAATTTCGTTGGATTTTCAATCGTTTTCGGTCTTTACAACTACGAAAAACAATGAAAAAATGTAGAAAAATATAGAAATAGTAAAAAAAAACATATTCTCTTTTTTTTCATATTTCATCGATTTTTTCGTGTTTTTCAAATCCGAAAACGATTGGAAAGTCATTAAAATTCAATGAATCTCGTATATTAACTGTTTACGCTGAATAGTTGTCTCTTTTTTCTGATTTTTTTTCGGGTGGGTCAACTTACAAAATTGGTCGACATTTCAATATGCTCGGAAAGAATTTCGCCCTGTAATGATATGTGTGAAATGTAACTAGTAAAGAAAGCTTATACTCGCTTTGCTGATATCTTTGAAATTGTCTACTTGATGATGGTCCGAAAAAATTTAGTTTTTATAAAAATGATTTTTTTTTCGCAAAATTTTTTCATGAGCCGATCCGAGTCGTTTAAGAAGCGTATTCACTCTTGGGAACTACTTTTATATTGGTTTTTGACGTTTCTAAATCGATTGAGACTAGCCAAATTAACGATTTGTAGGTCAAAATACGAAAACGGCGGCGGGGTGGGTCAACTTACACATACTCCCCCTAATTTTCAGAAAAATGTGGTTATTTTTCCATCGCATCTTCAAAACAATGACATTTTGATGAATTTCTTTGAAAAAAGATGACGTTTTGAGAAAAAAGATGAATTTTGTGCAAAGATGATATGATATGACAAACCTTGAAAAAAGATGACTGTCATCTTCAAAAGATGACGTCTGGGACCATTTTATATAGGCATTCAGTGTCAATGATCAGTGTCAAATGCTATGGTACATACATCACAACACTGCTCAGATAAGTAGTAAGCTGAATCATGGTTCGACTGATTAAATTTCATTGGATAAAATCATTCATTGGGGCATTTGAGCAGCTATCAACTGTACCACATATGCCCATTTTTAGACTGGCATTTCAATGGAAAAATCTGAATGAAATTTATCGCAAAACAATCAAACAGTCATGCATTCTTTGTATTTCGATTCATAAAATCCTGACTAATACCATTATCGTCTGCTATTAATATTTAGTTATTCACATGCTTGGAGCACAGCAGAATGATTATCGCTTTATAAAACGAAGGACTGTGAATATTTCAGTCAGTATTGAAACGTTTTCACTCGTCTTGATTCAATCAGAACAATGAAAAATACAAAAATTTTGAAACGATGAAAACCATTTTCGTGCTCATACTTATTGTCATTTGTTACCAATCGATTTCCGTAGAACCAAAGCCCAACGATGCTCGTGCCGTGCAAATTTTATCGTTCGCGGATAGTTCGTTCAATTTGGACGAGGATAAATTGAATCAAATGCTTCAAGCCGAAGGCATCAAAAATCGTTATGTGGTTGTTGTTTCGATCCTCGGTACACACGGTGTTGGAAAGAGTTTTCTAATGAATTTCTTCGTCCGATATTTACAAGCACAGGTAAAATTCGGATTTTCTCTTCATTTTTGTTCAATAATTTTTTTTTTAGTTTCGTTCAGAAAATGTGATTTTTTTTTCTATTTTCATTCAAAAAAAAAAACGTGGTTCATTCTTTACTTGAAATTTCAAAAAACAGTACGAACGGCATAATCTAACCGATTGGATGCGTGTAAATGAAAAACTGAGTGGATTCGACTGGGGACGTGATCACACACAAGGAATTTCGATATGGCCAGAGATTTTCACGCATGACTCCAAAACGGGTGAAAAATTTGCAATCATTTTACTCGACACTCAAGGTTTTTTCAATATTAAATCACGAAGTAAT